>NC_057799.1:78650721-78679808 GCF_018294505.1 Triticum aestivum
AGGCGGGGCAGACCCGGGTGCGCCGCCGGGGTGCGGGGCGGCCGGGCGAGGCCGAGCACACTGGCACCCGGCGGAGGACGCCGGTACGAGCCCGGGGCCGCGCGAGGGCGCGGCGCAGGAGCCGGCGGGAGGCCGGAGCCAACCGGGGCAAGCGCGAACGGGGAGCGGGGAGCTCGGGGTGGTGGCCTGCACCAGCACGGGCGGGGGCTCGCGTACGGGAGGCAAGTCGCGGAGGAGCTGGCGGCCCGCTCGAACAGAAGCTGCAGCCAGCGCCTGTACGGAGGGGAGCCAGCTGGCCGGAGCGAGGCGCCACGATGAAGCGTGCGCGCAGCCACAGACGTAACGGCGCGGGGCCGGGGTCAAGCTAGGCCCCGCGCGCGGCGCGCACGCGGACGGACATCAGGCGTCGCAACGGTGATGATGACGGAAGGCGGCGAGGCCGACGACGAGGACGCGCCGTCCCGCGCGGCCGCTCCGGGGGCGTGTCGAAGTCGAGCCCCCGAGCGCTACCGGAGAGACGGCGCGACGTCGCGGCGGTGATGGCGAAGATGGTCCCGCACGGACTGCGAAACCAGCAGTAGCGCGGTAGCATAGTACCGCCCCACGGTGGGCGCCAACTGTCGTGGTATTCTCAGGGGGGGTGTGAATCGACAGATGCCACAAGGGCTTTGTGTGAGGGTAAGACTGCTGCTGATAGGACCGGGAGCGGGTATGCGAGTAGCACGCGCTAGTTTACCCAGGTTCGGGGCTCTCCGGAGAGATAACACCCCTACTGCTGCATGTCTGAGCATATATATCCGAGGTGTACATCGGGCAGTACAAAGCGCTCCTAGAGCTGTATCTGGGGGCAGTGCCATGGGCATCTGACTCCATATATGCGTGCACAAGGCACGCTTTAGTGGCCGGCCATGAGCATGGCCGTATGTGTGCTTGGGCATGCTTGCCCGTGGGAATGGATGGATGGATGGCTAGCTAGCTCTCTTGCTAGCTAGCTTGCTTGTGTGTGTGCGTGTGAGTCCATCCATGGATGGATGGATGTGTGTCTCCTTTTATAGGAGAGGGTAGCTTTGTATCTAAGCTATGTGGAGGTATGGGAGCAAGGCATGGTGCATGTCATGCTTGTCCCCTAGGTCACTTCATGAATAGTGCCAGGGGACAAGTGACACTATACATGATGGTGTTGCGGTACGGTTGTCTTGTCCGCGGTATGGTCGTCTCGTCGGGGTCTCGTCGATGCCGGGTCGGACTGCAGTCGGCAGCCGGCTAGTCGGTGCGGTCGGTCAGCTGGCAGCCGGCCGGGCAGCCGGCCGGGTGGAGCAGTCGGACGGGGAGCCGGCAGGAGCGGCCGGGCAGTCGGACTGAGGGGCGTTGCTAGCCCCGATGTCTTGAAATATTGTCTTGCCGTCTTCGGGATACCCGTGTCCGATTACTCCGACAAGTTCTTTTCCATAAGCACGTATGACTATATTCGGAATACATGCCTACATTACATTGATGAATTGGAGCTAGTTCTGTGTCACCCTATGTTATGACTGTTACATGATGAACCGCATCCGGCATAATTCTCCATCACCGATCCAATGCCTACGAGCTTTTCACATATTGTTCTTCGCTTATTTACTTTTCTGCTGCTACTATTAGAATCACTACAAAACCCAAAAATATTACTTTTGCTACCGTTACCGTTACTATCATACTACTTTGCTACTAAATACTTTGCTGCAGATACTAAGTTATCGAGGTGTGGTTGAATTGACAACTCAACTGCTAATACTTGAGAATATTCTTTGGCTCCCCTTGTGTCGAATCAATAAATTTGGGTTGAATAGTTTACCCTCGAAAATTGTTGCGATCCCCTATACTTGTGGGTTATCAGCTGCCGTCAGATAAGACCGGAAAAAGTTGGTGCTCGTGAACTTCCACACCTCCCATGAGATTATCCTTCCTACGTTGGATTATATAGGGTTTTACCGTCGTGGTCCAAGTCATCTAGATTACAAAGTCAGTTGGACGCACCTTGTTTTCCAGAAGATTGTAATCTGCCAGTGCCCACTCGAGATGTGAATTACGCAGACTTCAAGCTAATTGCCTTGTTCGACCGTGGACTCGTCTATCTTTCCACTGGTGCCTTCTTTAGCTGGAGACAGCTCACCTCGCAGTGGATCGTCAAATCTGATACACACTTCCGTGATGCTATTAAACACAATGGCATCATCTACGCGATCGACAAAGGAGATGGCACCACGTATTGCTGGGACGGCGCGTGTAAGTTTTTTCGTCGGATGTTAATGATGACACCATGACACTGTTTGAACTTTTTGTGATGATTGGCATATCCCTGTTTGAGCAGAATTTGAGTAGAACTATGGCAATGTATTAGAGACGCCATAAATCATCTATATTTGGAATGAGCTAATTCATGCGATTGTGACCATGCCATTATAGCCAATTATACCCCTGAATAATCAAACGGTTAGGAAGATATGGATATTCTCCTTATTTTATAGTAATCTATATACTACTAAATATGAGTGTGTATCAATGGCCATGTTAGTTTCCTCATTTTCTTGATGTAGAAACATGCATCACACTGTTGGTTTCATCTAACCATACATTAGGGAAGTAAATGTGCATATGGATAAGTCTATATTTGGAAGTAGTGAAATTATGTAATGCTTACCATGTGTACATACCTATATCCCCCCTTCAGCAATCAATGGCTAGAATAATATCCTCACAAAAAATTTGCCCACAGAAAATGAGTATATAACAACGCATGGTCTGTTAGTTTCCTTGAAGAATTTGTTTGTGAGGACGGAACATGATTACATAACCCAGGTCAAAAAAACATGATTACATAACATGCATGACATGGTAGTTTCCTGTGAAGAATCGACTGCGAGATAACATGAGTATAACCATGCATGGCACTTCTATATTTTCGAACCCCGTATACATTTCCATGTATTTTCCACCCAGTTCCAATAGGGACATATCAATGATGTTTCTTGCACTATCCTACTCATACTCTGAACAATGCTGATCTTACATTAACAATGCCTGTCCTGTTTGATATGATGCAGTGTCCCGACAGTTACTGCCCTTTGTAATCACACCAGCTTTGCCAAAAACAGGGAAGCACAACTGGTTCCTCGCTTGATCAGACGACGGCAAAAGATTGATGATTATTCAGACACATGAGCCAGGAAAGTTATACTGCAAAAACCCCACTGTATACAAGCACCGTGAAATGTGTGAGTATCCGGACAGTGGCTGTTACGTCTATGAGAAGGATACCGGCTTGTTGGGGCCTTCGGGGTTTTTGAGTTGGAGGCGGGTAAACAGCCTTGGTTCACACTCTCTGTTTCTCAGACTCAATTATCCGATTAACCAGGAGATCACCATTGGCAAGGACCTTGATGGTAGAGAGGCTCTGTTTGCTATGGAAAACTGTGTCTACACGGCAAGCCCTAGGACTTCGGGAGCAAACTCCCCTGATTGTCAACGATACAGCCTGCAGCCAAAAGAAGGTGCGAATGACAAAGGCATTTGGATTAACTTTGATCCTTGGATGTCTCAAGTCCGACAGGCAGTGATGTGGTTCAAGCCTTCAGTTTGATAGGTAATTGGGCTATTGCATCGAAAGGGTGGAGTACTGGTGTCTCCGGATCACCGGTCGCTGAAGCGGGGCTGCAAATTATGATGGTGTTGGATCATCCCTCTTCGAATGACTTGTTGTGTTTGCTTCTTATTCTGGATGGGTAGTTCTCTCTTTTGTTATGCATATTCCTTGTCATTTGGTCATCCTCGTTTATGTCACTCTTACTATGTAATAGTTGCCTCTATTTAGAATGTCATTCTCGTCTGGATCACGAGAGTCTGAGCGCTGCAGATGGGTGCGTTTTGGTGGTGTAGCAAGACTTCTTATGAACTATCATGTCTTGCTGTTTATGTCAGTAGTAGTCACTAGTTAGTGTTTGAATTTTGTATATATCGTTGTTTCGAACTGTTTATTGTCTCGAACTGTTGGTGGGCTAAATGAGGGCATCACCATTCTCAAGTGTTTAGAGTATATCTCCTTTTTTCAAGTTATAATTTGAGTTTAGTGTCTTTTCGATGATGTACACTTGTTTGGGACAGTGAGGTGTCGTTGAATATGAGCCGAGTAGTAACGCAATGCCAAATAGGTCAATTATGACTCTTAGGCCGGGCTCTCAAAATATCCTCAAAAAAAGGTCGGGTTCTCCAGAAAAGAAAGAATAAGGACATTTAGGTCGACATGTGTTGTTCGAAATTCATGCTACCTTTTCATCCCCGATCTCCCGCCCCTCCCCCACCTCTAGAATCTCGATTCCTACTCCAGTTCCCCCAAATCCCCCTCCTATACTCCATGTACTCAAGCGCACTATCATGTCACCGGTCAACGCGGATCTCCGGGCCGGAGATCCTGAGGTCTGTCCTGCCTTCGGGCGCTGCATGATGTCGCTCAACAGTGGCATGGCGGCGCTTGCGACCAGTTTGCCGTCAAAGTGC
The DNA here is from genome assembly GCF_018294505.1 of Triticum aestivum. Classification (NCBI taxonomy): domain Eukaryota; kingdom Viridiplantae; phylum Streptophyta; class Magnoliopsida; order Poales; family Poaceae; genus Triticum; species Triticum aestivum. The sequence continues at coordinate 78,655,255 of NC_057799.1, forward strand.
TGATGGTAACCATCGACGGCGACCGGCCTCACGTCTCGCCAGACGACCTTGTCAAAGCTCTTGGCATTGCGCATGGCATCCAAATAAGTGACTTGCTCGTCGAAGTCTGTCCGCCACCGGCTGATTTCTTCGCCAAGTTCTCGACAACTTTTGACTGCAGTCATGTGTTTAAATCTTCCCAGCATTTGTTCTGCGATGGCGCGCTGGTGAGCTTTGATCGGTGGAACCCAGGATGGGGCTCAGTGCCCTCTGAGCTTGAGTTTTAAACAAAGCTTACCTTCCACGGCATGCCTCGACGTGCTTGGAACAGCGAGTCCATGAATGAGCTTATCAATGACCTTGGAGGTGAGCTCGTAAGTATGTTTGTTCCTCCAGACAGCTGGGCTCTAACAGTTATGGCATAGATGAAGAAGCCGTCCACCATACTGAAGGTGATTGGTGTTGAGATACCGGTGCAGGAACCGGGCTTGTACTATTCCTCGCCACCAAGGCCGCCGCGGACCACGTTAGGGATGTACCCGCGGAGGCCACTGCTTCTTTGGGATAAGAGGCAGGGCTGGCTGCCTGGATGTGCTCTAATTTGAGGTAACAACTGATCTTGTCAGATACTAGTTAAATCCGAGCTATGGGTGTGAAGCACTGATTTGCGAGTACATTTGATTGTGACCTGTTCTATTTTTGTACCTGGAGTTTTTTTAGAAAGGGTTGTACGTCAACTTAATGTGCTAGCGGAACTTATTGTGTTGTCTGTCTATTTTCTTTGCAGATCATTCAAGATATTTCCCCGTCATTGATAAAGACGATGAACCATTATGTACGAGTTCGTTGGTTTAGCCCTACCCGTAGCGATCCACTGCTTCCACCCTAATTGTGCCGCCTACGTGAAATTTTTGTATGCAAGTTCAGTGTGTTATGATGTTCTATATGATTGTGTCAACTATATAAGTTTTTACTGAGCATCAGCAATGCATATGGCTGAAAGATGTATTTACGAGCATCGACCGATGGGCCTCTCTCTCTCTCTCACACACACACACACACACAAGTGGGACCCGTTGAATTATTTCTTCGCTCGTGACAGCTTTTAATTAGGTTCCACTGTACTCTAACTTTTTTCTTAAGTTATTAATTGAGCTCATTGACTTCAAACAGAAGCCTTGTTTGGGCCTTTCTGGCGTCGCTGAATGTGGGCTGGGTAGCCATGTAAGGTTGTACTGTACTACACAGGCCTTTTTTTCAACATCAGCAATGCAACTGGGCGACAGTTGTACACAATATCCGGGTCAACTTGTTATTCTCCGCCCCGCTGGGCTGCAAATCTTTCCTAGGAGGGATGCATTAGGTTTAATAAGAAAATGGGCTTTAAGAAATAATAAATGGGATGTAATTATAAAATTTGGGCAGTAACTTTAAAAAAATGCACCAAACACGTAATTAGTTCAAAACATATATTATTTTTGGAATTTGAAAATTTTAATTTCACTACTTGTTGCACGCGCAATATTTCATTGGATTTTTACGTAATACAAATTTATTGTGAAATTATATTTAATCTGACTAGAAATTTCGGGATAAAAATATTTCGGATCCCATCAAAATGTGGGAAATTTTATTGAATTCTGTTTTGAGCGGTTGGTTGAAATTATTACTCTTTGTCCTAGCTAGAAAATGGGTTGTACTGTAACACCCCAAAAATTTAATCATATTCTCATTAAGTAAACTTTGGTCAGAAATAAATTTTTTGAGCTATATGAGCTAAGTTATTAATTTTAGAGCTTTTCTATTTTCTGTTTTACAAAATTCTTCCCTCCATAGAAGATTATTTTTGTGAAATGTTGTGGTCCTTGGTTGTTTTGTAAATCATTTGATTTATATCATAAGCAACTGTAGGAAACATTTTCATAATAAAATTTTCCACAAAGTAATACTTTTAAAAACATTTTCAATACTTAAAATGCTTCTGTTGCACTAAAAGTATTTTAAATAATTGTTTTAAAATCCCACAAAAATTATGAGAGGTCAGGTGATTCCTATGTGTCACTTTTGACCAAAAACCAAACTATGTCCTTGAAAATTTTGAGTGAAACACCCTCTTTTCATATTGTGTCCCATTCTTGAGTTATAACTGCAACCCTAATTTTTCTAGCTCCATTAATTCTGAAACTTTGCTATCTGGTAGTCCTTCCAACTAGTAACTTAACTCCTGGAGATCAGCTCTATTTGCATCTTTTAAGTCCACCAAACACTCCTCTAAATTTTCTGTCCAGAACGGAATTCTGCTAAAACTTGCACTAGCAAGTTTCGCATCTTGCCAAACTAACTCCACCATCATCTCTATCATCTAAGGAGACCCCACCCTGCCAAGTTTTAAATCCATGAAAGTCCTCTAGCTTGCCCTAGCATTCTATCAAACACCTTCAGCTCATGACAAGATTTGGCAAAGCTTTCTGAACTCCATATGACACTTGAGCCCTAAGCCAAACCAACATGTCCATCATTCCTCCCATATTTAGAAGCACCACCCTGGTAACTTTCAGCTCGTTTGGGTCCCTGTAGATGCCACTAGCAATCTGACGAACAGCTAATGTGCGTGCATCGGGCGCGGCTAGAGCGTGTGTTTTGCACGCGTCGGCACCGGGCTCCTACCGTGTATCTGCTGCCTCCCCCTCTCATCCTGATCCTCCTCTGGATCAGCCCGACCACCAGGAACCTCGCCGACACCCTCGCTTGGCCCCTAGCGCCGTCCACCGCAGTCCACGATGACCAGGACCGCCGCCCAACGAGCCCCGCACGGCCACGTCCCTGCCCGAGACCCTCTCGCTTAATTGCCAATGGCTCGAGCTTATCCGTAGCTCACCGGCCACACTAGAGACACACCGGCCTCGCCACCACCCACTCGCTCGCCTTGAATGGCCGCCGCCGCGGTCAGCTCGGGCACGGCACCGCCCAGGCCACCCGAGCCAGCCAGCGCGACCCCGTGGTAAATACGGACGGCCACCGCCCGTACCTAACCGCGTCGGCCACTCCTACCTCGCCACCCCCCGCGCTTTGCCATCAATGGCCACCGCCGACGTGTTCATCTCTGGAACCCGCGGCACTGCCCTCCCCTCCCTATAAAAAGCCACCCCAGGCCCTCGAACAGCACCATCTCACTCTCCCTCCCCCTCACTGACCCACCCATTGCAGCAACATGACCAGAGGAGGTCGTCTTCTCCAATTCCGGCAACTACTGCCGCCGCCACTGTTCGGATGGTTCTGACGCTGTCCGGCCATCCCTCTCACAAGTCTCTCTACCACTAGCCTCCTTGAGCACCCATTGATCCATCCCCGCACTCGATTTTGCCCGAGAGCCACCATAGGCGAAACACCCAATTCGTCTCCGCCGGAGCTCCTCGGGTGAGCTCGCCGCCGGCGACTCCCTCCACTCCAGCGACCAAGGAGGGTATCCACGTGTTCTCCTCGATCTCCTGAGCTAGTAGGTGGCCTCAGTTTTCCGAATGGTGCCACCGTTCACCGGCGCCGATCGCCGGAGCTCCGGCTCTGTTTGGCCGGAGAAGGAGGCGCGCGCGAGGACCGGTCAAACCTGACCAGCCAGGCGGACCCACTGTCAGTGACCCAGCGCCATGCCAGCTCGACTTAAGTGGAGGCGTATTGGACGAAATACGTCTTCTCCTCTGCAAAGCGCGATATCAGGACGCGTAATCTCTGAAGTACGTTTTCCTTATTCTGAAAGCGTATTCTCTCTCGAACTGTTTTCTTTTTCTGTTTTAATTTAAAATCCAGATTTAACCCTAACTTTGACTGGCTCTAGTTTTTAAACCACAACTCCAAATGACTTGATTCTTTTTCTGTTATCTCTTAAATTTCATCTATTTTATTTTACTATTTATGTCACAAGTTTCTAAACAACTTTTATGCACTATTTTGGAATTGTGTGGTAATTAAAATATTTTGAAAATAGGAAACGGAGGGGAGATATAATTTTCAAAGTTTTGGAATGCACCCAACATTTCTGCATGCTTAGGGCTAGCATTTTGAACACATGATATGGTGACTACATAATTATTTTGTGGCATGTGTATTTGAATTATGAATATGTTGAATTCCTATAGAGTTTGCATATTGTTGGTCATACATGCATGATCCCCTTGATGGTATTTTATTTTCGCTTAAACATGAAGTATAATTCAGTAATGTTGTTTTCATGTGCCTGTGTTGGTCCGGGCTAATTTGTAGGAAGAATCAGTCACGAGAAAAGTGACCGTGAGACTGAAATCTCGTGGTGACGAGAATGATTAGTGAGGGTATGTTGGGACATACCAGGTGGTGACCCTGTTGGGTACTGCCAGGGAATTATATTGTGCTAACCACTACAGGCAAACTTAAACCTCCTGAGCTGACCGTAGATCGAGTCTTGTTCCGGTAACCCCCATACTGGTTTCGTGCTACCACTTGTCCCTGCCACAGGCTGGGTACGGTTCAGTAAGTTGTTAATCCCTTTCCCTGCACACACCGTACAGAGAGGCCACGATGAGGGTTTCTAGGTACCGGCTGCAATGCCAGTCATCGGGCCAAGGGGCATGGATGTATCCGGCTAGGCCAAGAGGGGGGCACCCCTTGTAATCCACGCGTGTTAATGGTGATCCCATGCTATTCGAGACGATGGTCTCCCCACCTTAGAGTTTCTCTTGAACGATGCTTTGGGTGATTCCTGGCATCCGGAAAGTTAATCTGGTGTGTGCTGTTTAGGTGTGTTTTCAACCAAAGGTCGTAACGGGAATTAGTCAGCGTCTCGGTGTTGGCTAAAGAAATCCTATACACGTGGGTAAAGAGTACACCCTCTGTAGAGTTATATCTATTCGAATAGCTGTGTCCATGGTTAAGGACTATAGTCTGGGTTGGTCAAGTGTCGGTCTTAGTGTCAGTCTTCGGAGGAAATAATTAAAGTGATCATGGTTCCTTTTGCAGGATAATGATTGTCACTACTGGTGCTATTATGAATATTATTGTTGATATGGATATTGTTGTGGAATAACCTTTTCCTCTTATGTTTAACCTTGAGTATCTCTTGGGATGGCTAGACTACCCATGATACTCAAGTTTATTTTTGTTTCTGAGTATCACTTGGGATGGCTAGTCCACCTGGATACTTGTGTTATTATTTTCTTATAAGCCCTTTATGAGGTGTCGCTTCAGACACCCGACTGTGGCATATATTTTCAACACCTCTCAAGGCGTCGCTTTTAGACACCCATTTGGCATTTCTTTTCATGATCTCTCGAGGTGTCGCTTGAGTTCTCGGGTGGTCCTGTCTTGCCCGATTCTCTTTTAGACACCCGCTTGGCATTTTTCTTGGAATCCTTCGGGCGGTCCAACGCCCGATGTTCCATTTCATTTCCTGGATGTACTATTAACGCGATTCATGTACTCCTTCTGCACCGTATGAATATTGGTCATGCCATGCTTTAAGTCTCAGTCAGCACGTGCATATAATTTAATTCATCATGAGCATATGCATCCGGTATATCTTTTGTTCTTGATATTTGCGAGTACATTCAAACGTACTCACTGGCTTGTCCCTGGCTATTGTCTTGGCCAGATCATGTTTCAGAGAGGAGTACTGCGGCGACACCCCAACCTAGGATTCGGAGATAGCAGCCATGCAAGATAGAAGTTATTCGGGTCAGCTGTTCCTATGGGAATGGAGTTCCATCAACGTTGGAGATCCACGAGTCGCTTCCATCATCTGCCACTAGAAATCATTGTTGTACTCAATGGACCTATAAGGTCTTGTACTCAAATCCTTGTAATTGCTTGGAATTCTGTATGAAGGAAATGTCCACCAGCAACAGTAATCCTGGGGCTGGTGGTGACATAAGGGTCGTTTGCTGAGAATTTATGTCCGGGAAATCCGGCCCCGACAACCTTGGTATCAGAGCCAGGCTAACCACCGGCTAATCCTATCTTAGCCTGGTCACTATCCCTAGGTTTCCACACCATCCATATCCTTTCTTATCCACCGTCAAGCTCATCCTATCCGATAGCCTGCACAGTGGCGAGCCGACATCTTTTCGACAGTCGGTGCCGAACCTATCATCCTAGGCCATAGGCCGTGTGCCTGTGGCCGACACCTGAGTTGTCCCATCCGCAAGCGTTCGATGGAGGACTCCGCTGGCTTATAAAGGAAGCCTTGCCCGAACTCAGCACATCACAACTCTCACTCGCACCCTGATTTCCAAACCACCAAGATGCCTGGTCCCATCATCCGCAATGAGACCACCGCATCCGAGCTAGGAGATTTCATAGTGATCCTCGCCAATCTCACTCGTCGTGCTTTTGGCATAGACGAACCCCCAGAATATGTTGTGTACCAGGAACACACAAGTGATGCCATTCATCACTTCTGGGCCACGGGGCACATCTACGGGAGGGGCACCACTTTAGAGCGTCCCTATCGGTTCATCGGGAGGACGACCTCCGACGAGCCCCAAGCCATCCAACTTGCAGCCCGAGAGGGTATAGTTCATCTCCGGCATTTGTCGCCAAGGGTTAACACTCTCCTTTTCTTCTACTACCCTAGTCGTGAAGGCTATGGTAGCCCGACCCAAGTCACCAACGGTGACCATGAGTCGAATCTTGCTCTAGTGCATCTGGTGCGCTACCTGAGAGCGCAAGAGGCACTATTCGATCAGGTAACTAATGACCTGATTGCGACTCGCAGGACGCTTGCTCTCCTGACACCAGTGAGAAGTGAAGCTGCAACCGACACTGACACCCCGATAATGCTGCTTGGGAGGCCAGTTGAGCCCCCAAGGTCTGCTCCTGTCATCTATCTAGGCAATGCCTTTGCCTCCCTAGGAGAACTCCATCGCCTCTTGGAGACCTACTCCAACGGGATTGTGACCACAAGACCCCACGAGGGGCATCACCGCTATCCTAGCCCTGTCGCTCCACACTCCACCCCGATCAACTCGGACACTAATTAAAGCTCACGGAGAAGCCTCGACATCCACAAGACACGCCCGGCTAGAGGTCAATGAGGTGGACTGAGTCCACCAGGAGTATTGTCAAATCTTAGTAGTCCTGTTGTCTTGTATTTTCAAGGTAGCAATCGTATGGCGTAGTGAGCTTGTCAACTACCTGTGTGCCATTGTTGTAATGGTACTATGTGTGATCTAGCGTAAATTATTGGTGTATGGCGACAGAGTAAATGCTAGACGTGACTGCCAACACGCATAGTAATACGTCACACTCCTTTTGAGAAGTGGTGTCCGAGAACTTGACTTGGACAACCCTATGTCAGAGCCGATGCACAAGTCGTACCAGCACCGCATCATGTTTCCTGACCCAGGCACCTTATAAGGGGCCGTATCCATGCACCACACCAGCCACCATCACACTTGAGCACCACTCTTCTCCATTCATCCTTCCATGTCTCACCCCGGAGCCTACCTACGAACTCCAGATGCAAGCCCTGGTAGTTTCGTTAAGGTTTTGTGGGATCTGACCTACAGTACACTATTCCAGCCACCCACCCCAGTATGAGTTGTTTAAAATGAGGATCACCCCTGATTCCTCGAAATACTGGGCAGTTGTGCACATCCCACGAGAGGATTTAAATCAAGGCCCTCCATATGTTGTCTTCATCGGGAGATCCATGCCAACCTCAGGCATGGCTATTGAGGCTGCTACTTATGAAGCAGTTACCCGTCTTCGATTCACTGTACCCGCTGCCAGTGAAAGGAAATACTACTATTTCCCGAGCCGCGCAGCTTCTGGAGCAGAAGCCACGTTCCGTTGTGAATGCATAGAGAGGGATCCAGCTCTGGCCAATCTCATTCAATATGTGATGGCCCAGGAGCATCTAACCCAACAACTAATGGATTACCTCCATTATCTTGCTGTTCTGAATCCCCACATCGCCATTGGTGGACCACCATGGCCAACTCCGGAAGGGCGTGTTCTTCGTTTACTTCCATCACTTCCCCCGGAAGAAGAAGAATGTGCTCCAGCACCAGGAACCCTACCACAAGACCCTGTAGATCTCACCTTCGGACCGTAGACGGTCATTGTTGTTGTACCTAGCACTAGTTTACGTGTTGCAACCATTGTATTGTAATTTAGGGCGTATGTCATAAGTGCATTGCCATGATTGCATTCTGCATATGATCATTGTAGTAATTTGCACTCAGTTCTTCTGCCCTTAACAAATCTCGAGGACGAAATTTTTCTTAAGGGGGGTAGAGTTTGTAACACCCCAAAAATTTAATCATATTCTCATTTAGTAAAGTTTGGTCAGAAATAATTTTTTTGAGCTATCTGAGCTCAGTTATTAATTTCAGAGCTTTTCTATTTTCTGTTTTACAAAATTCTTCCCTCCATAGAATATTATTTTTGTGAAATGTTGTGTTCCTTGGTTGTTTTGTAAATCATTTGATTTATATCATAAGCAACAGTAGGAAAAATTTCCATAATAAAACTTTCCACAAAGTAATACTTTTAAAAGAATTTTCAATACTTAAAATGCTTCTGTTGCACTACAAGTATTTTAAATAATTGTTTTAAAATCCCACAAAAATTATGAGAGGTCAGGTGATTCCTATGTGTCACTTTTGACCAAAAAACTAACTATGTCCTTGAAAATTTTGAGTGAAACATCCTCTTTTCATATTCTGTCCCATTCTTGAGTTATAATTGCAACCCTAATTTTTCTAGCTCCATTAATTCTGAAACTTTGCTATCTGGTAGTCCTTCCAACTAGTAACTTAACTCCTAGAGATCAGCTCTATTTGCATCTTTTAAGTCCACCAAACACTCCTGTAAACTTTCTGTCCAGAACGGAATTCTGCTAAAACTTGCACTAGCAAGTTTCTCATCTTGCCAAACTAACTCCACCATCATATCTATCATCTAAGGAGACCCCACCCTGCCATGTTTTAAATCCATCAAAGTCATCTAGCTTGCCCTAGTATTCTGTCGAACACCTTCAGCTCATGACAAGATTTGGCAAAGCTTTCTGAACTCCATATGACACTTGAGCCCTAAGCCAAACCAACATGTCCATCATTCCTCCCATATTTAGAAGCACCACCCTAGTAACTTTCAGCTCGTTTGGGTCCCTGTAGAGGCCACTAGCAATCTGACGAACAGCTAATGTGCGTGCACCGGGCGCGGCTAGAGCGTGTGTTTTGCACGCGTCGGCAGCGGGCTCCTGCCGTGTCTCTGCTGCCTCCCCCTCTCATCCTGATCCTCCTCTGGATCAGCCCGACCACCAGGAACCTCGCCGACACCCTCGCTTGGCCCCTAGCGCCGTCCACCGCCGTCCACGATGACCAGGACCGCCGCCCGACGAGTCCCGCACGGCCATGTCTCTGCCTGAGACCCTCTCGCTTAATTGCCAACGGCTCGAGCTCATCCGCAGCTCACCGACCACACTAGAGACACACCGGCCTCGCCACCACCCACTCGCTCACCTTGAATGGCCGCCGTCGCGGTCAGCTCAGGCACGACACCGCCCAGGCCACCCGAGCCAGCTAGCGCGACCCTGTGGTAAATACGGACGGCCACCGTCCGTACCTAACCGCGCCGGCCACTCCTACCTCGCCACCGCCCGCGCTTTGCCATCAATGGCCGCCGCCGACGTGTTCATCTCTGGAACCCGTGGCACTGCCCTCCCCTCCCGATAAAAAGCCACCCCAGGCCCACGAACAGCACCATCTCACTCTCCCTCTCCCACACTGACCCACCCGTTGCAGCAACAGGACCAGAGGAGGTCGTCTTCTCCGATTCCGGCAACTACTACCGCCGCCAGTATTCGGATGGTTCCGACGCTGTCTGGCCATCCCTCTCACAAGTTTCTCCACCACTAGCCTCCTTGAGCACCCATTGATCCATCCCCGCACTCGATTCTGCCCGAGAGCCACCATAGGCGAAACGCCCAATTCGTCTCCGCCGGAGCTCCTCGGGTGAGCTCGCCGCCGGCGACTCCCTCCACTCCAGCGACCAAGGAGGGTACCCACGTGTTCGCCTCGATCTCCTGAGCTTGTAGGTGGCCTCGGTTTTCCGAACAGTGCCACCGTTCACCGGCGCCGATCGCCGGAGCTCCGGCTCTGTTCGGCAGGAGAAGGAGGCGCGCGCGAGGACCGGTCAAACCTGACCAGTGGGCCAGGCGGGCCCACTGTCAGTGACCTAGCGCCACACCAGCTCGACTTAAGTGGAGGCGTATTTGACGAAATACGTCTTCTCCTCTGGAAAGCGTGATATCGGGATGCGTAATCTCTGAAGTACGTTTTCCTTATTATGAAAGTGTATTCTCTCTTGAACTGTTTTATTTTTCTGTTTTAATTTAAAATCCAGATTTAACCCTAACTTTGACTGGCTCTATTTTTTAAACCACAACTCCAAATGACTTGATTCTTTTTCTGTTATCTCTTAAATTTCATCTATTTTATTTTACTATTTATGTCACAAGTTTCTAAACAACTTTTATGCACTATTTTGGAATTGTGTGGTAATTAAAATATTTTGAAAATAGGAAATGGAGGGGAGATATAATTTTCAAAGTTTTGGAATGCACCCAACATTTCTGCATGCTTAGGGCAAGCATTTTGAACACATGATATGGTGACTACATAATTATTTTGTGGCATGTGTATTTGAATTATGAATATGTTGAATTCCTATAGAGTTTGCATATTGTTGGTCATACATGCATGATCCCCTTGATGGTATTTTATTTTCGCTTAAACATGAAGTATAATTCAGTAAGGTTATTTTCATGTGCCATATGTGCCTGTGTTGGTCCGGGCTAATTTGCAGGAATAATCAGTCACGAGAAAAGTGACCGTGAGACTGAAATCTCGTGGTGACGAGAATGATCAGTGAGGGTATGTTGGGACATACCAGGTGGTGACCCTGTTGGGTACTGCCAAGGAATTATATTGTGCTAACCACTACAGGAAAACTTAAACCTCCTGAGTTGACCGTAGATCGAGTCTTGTTCCAGTAACCCCCATACTGGTTTCGTGCTACCACTTGTCCCTGCCAAAGGCTGGGTACGGTTCAGTAAGCTGCCACGATGAGGGTTTCTAGGTACTGGCTGCAATGCCAGTCATCGGGCCAGGGGGCATGGGTGTATCCGGCTGGGCCGAGAGGGGGGCACCCCTTGTAATCCGCGCGTGTTAATAGTGATCCCATGCCCGTATGTACATATATACGGACGACCAGGGCTTGTGTTCATGGAGAGGCAATCGACGGTAGCAATGGTGTCATGTTCATCGGGCAGCGAACCGGCTTGGGTCGGAAGAAACAACGGCCTGTTCATCGGGAGGCAACCGACTAGGTCGGAATGCGTCCTGTTCAACGGGATCCATCCGGCTTGGACGGAACAGCCAAAACAGGGCCTGGCATACCGCAGAACGGAGGAAACGGCCTTCTGTTTGACGGGCCACGGTCAAAACGGGATCATGTTCATCGGGAGGGGTCTGGTGTACCGCAAAACGGAGGAAACAGACTTTTGTTCGAGTGCCTATGGTCGAAATGGGGTCATGTTGATCAGGAGGGGTGTGCCGTACTGCAAAATGGAGGAAACAGACTTGTGTTGGAGCGCCTACGGTCGAAATGGGGTCCTGTTCATCCACCATCTACTTCCTCGCTCCAGCCTCCACGGGCTACTGTTCATCCACCGTCGACCTCCTCCACCCTCCACGGGCTACTGTTCATCAATGGTTACTGTTCATCCATCCTCCACCAGCTGCTATTCATAGAGCCTCCACGGGGTCCTGTTCAACCACCCCCAACCGGCTGCGGTGCGGCGGCCTCCTGGGGGTCCTGTTCCTCCAGCGGCAACGGCCTACTACCATGGGGTCCTGTTCATCCAACCGCCACCAGGAACTGTTCATCCACAGCCAACCAACCGTCTCGACTCACCACGTCTCGACTCGTTCTACGTACTGTGCGCACGGTAGCAACGGTCACTGTTCATTTAGAGGCAACCCAACACCGGTTGGCTACGTCCTGCACGGGGGCTCGATCGACTTCAGTAAGCAGCAGCAGTGATCGATCGCTCGGGTTCAGTTAGCAGCAGCAACGAAGAAATTGCTCGGGTTCATTCCGCAGCGAGTGAACCGCTCGGGTTCAGTTAAGGGATCCATCGCTCGGGTTCAGCAACGTGTGCAATCGCTCTGGGTTCAGTTAGCCAACGCCTCGCAAACACGCGCGTACAGGAGAGAAACGCGCAAACCACAGTGCATCGCTCGGCCCCAACCACCCACCGTAACCGGGAACTCCGCGATATTTCCTCTCCCTCGCTTCTACCATGATTTTTTCCGTCATGGACGGCCCAAAGAATGTCATGCAGCTGCGTCTAAGGCCCGCCCGGACGAAAAGCCCATTTTTTGTCATGATTTTTTTCATAGAAGTAGGAGCCCACCACATCAATGATGATACCGGGTTTTGTCACAATTATCATCATAGAAGTGTCATAAGCATGACAGGAAAAAAATTCGTTCGGCCCAAAATGTCACAGATGTGTCTTTTTTTTGTATTGTTGTGTCCCTAAGAAGGGAGGTATTATTGTTGTTACTAATGATAAAAATGAACTTTCCACAAAGAATTGTCACTGGTTATAGAATCCTAATTGATTTTAGAAAATTAAATAAGGCTACTAGAAAAGATCATTACCCTCTACCTTTTATTGATCAAATGTTAGAAATATTATCTAAGCACACACACTTTTGTTTTCTCGATGGATATTCTGGTTTTTTTCAAATACCTGTTTCACAACCTGATCGAGAGAAACCCACCTTCACTTGTCCTTTTGGAACTTATGCTTATAGATGTATGCCTTTTGGTTTATGTAATGCACCTGCTACCTTTCAAAGATGTATGACTGCTATATTCTCTGACTTTTGGGAAAAGATTGTTGAGGTTTTCATGGATGATTTTTCCGTTTACGGAACTTCTTTTGATGATTGCTTAAGCAACCTTGATCGAGTTTTGCAGAGATGCGAGCAAACTAATCTTGTCTTGAATTGGGAGAAGTGCCACTTTATGATTAATGAAGGTATCTTCTTGGGACATCAATTTTTTTAACGAGGTATTGAAGTGGATAAAGCTAAAGTTGATGCAATTGAGAAAATGCAATGTCCTAAAGATATCAAAGGTATTCGTAGTTTCATCGGTCATGCTGGTTTCTATAGGAGATTTATTAAAGACTTCTCTAAAATTTCTAGGCCTCTTACAAATCTCTTACAAAAGGATGTTCCATTTTTTTATGATGATTGTGTAGAAGCCTTTGAAACACTTAAGAAAGCCATAATTTCTGCACCTATTGTTCAACCACCTGATTGGAACTTGCCTTTTGAAATTATGTGTGATGCTAGCGATTATGTTGTTGGTGCGGTTCTAGGATAAAGAGTTGATAAGAAATTAAATGTTATTCATTATGCTAGTAAAACTCTAGACAGTGCCCAACACAATTATGCTACTACTGAAAAAGTGATAAATTTAGATCTTACATTGTTTATTCTAAAGTGATTGTTCACACTGATCATGCTACCATAAAATATCTTATGGAAAAGAAAGATGCTAAACCTAGACTCATTAGGTGGGTTCTTTTGCTACAAGAATTTGACTTACATATCACTGATAGAAAGGGAGCTGAGAACCCCGTACGTGATAACTTGTCTATGTTAGAAAATATTCTTGATGACCCACAACCTATTTATGATAGTTTTCCTGATGAACAATTAGCTGCAATAAATGTTTCTCATAACACTCCTTGGTATGCCGACTATGCTAATTACATTGTTGCTAAATATATACCACCTAGCTTCACATACCAACAAAAGAAAAAATTCTTCTATGATTTAAGACATTACTTTTGGGATGACCCACATCTTTATAAAGAAGGAGTAGATGGCATTATTAGACGTTTTGTACCTGAGCATGAACAGGGACAAATCCTACAGAAATGTCACTCCCAAGCTTATGGAGGGCATCATGCGAGAGACAGAACTGCTCACAAGGTATTGCAATCTGGTTTTTATTGGCCTACTCTCTTCAAAGATGCCCGTATGTTTGTTTAATCTTGTGATGAATGTCAAAGAATTGGTAATATTGGTGAGCGTCAAGAAATGCCTATGAACTATTCACTTGATGTTGAATCATTTGATGTTTGGGGTTTTGATTACATGGGACCTTTTCCTTCTCTACCTCATATTTTGGTTGCTGTTGATTATGTTACTAAGTGGGTAGAAGCTGTTCCAAATAGTAGTGCTGATTCCAACACCTCTATTAAAATGCTTAAGGAAGTTATTGTCCCAAGGTTTGGAGTCCCTAGATATTTAATGACTAATGGTGGTTCACACTTTATTCTTGCTGCTTTCCGTAAAATGCTTGCTAAGTATGATGTTAACCATAGAAATGCATCCCCCCATCATCCTCAGTTTAGTGGTCAAGTTGAACTTAGCAATCGAGAAATAAAATTAATTTTACAAAAAACTGTCAATAGGTCCCGAAAGAATTGGTCTAAGAAATTAGATGATGCACTTTGGGCTTATAGAACAGCATACAAAAATCCTATGGGTATGTCTCCTTATAAAATGGTTTATGGAAAATCTTGTCATTTGCCTCCTGAGTTAGAACATAAAGCATATTGGGCAATTAAAGAACTCACTACTGCAGGATGCTGCTAACGCGACACTACGATCAGAGACCCTTTGACGAAACTGTGTGTGATGCATTCATAGCAAACGGTGATGTAAAACATCGTCAAAAAAGATGCAAAACGTTTGCGATGAAGGATACATCAAACACGGTTCCGATTTTAGTTGCGTGTTGATGTCTACTACGCAGCTTTATTCTTGTAGACACGTGTTGGGCCCCCAAGCGCAGAGTTTTGTAGGACAGTAGCAATCCCACAAGTGGATGACCTAAGGTTTATTAATCCGCGAGAGGTGTAGGATGAAGGTGGTCTCTCTCAAACGACCCTGCAACCAAATACAAGAAATCTCTTGTGTCCCCAACACACCCAATACAATGGCAAGTTGTATAGGTGCACTAGTTCGCTGAAGAGATGATGATAAAAGTGTAATATGGATGGTAGAAATATATTTTTATAATCTAAACAAATAAAAACAGCAAGGTAGCAAATAGTAAACGGGCACAAAAACGGTATTGCAATGCTTAAAAATGAGGCCTAGGGTCTGTACTTTCACTAGTGCAATCTCTCAACAGTGCTAACATAGTTGGATCATATGATTATCCCTCAAAGTGCAATAAAGAATCACTCCCGAGTTCCTACTAGCGGAGAACAAAAGATAGAAATTGTTTGTAGGGTACGAAACCACCTCAAAGCTATTCTTTCAGATCAATCTATCCTAGAGTTCGTACTAAAATAACGCTAGCTATTCTTTCTGATCGATCTAATCAAGAGTTCGTACTAAAATAACACCATCTGACACACATCAACCAACTCTAATGTCACCTAGATACTCCAATGTCACCACGAGTATTCATGAGTTAATTCTACGATATGCATCAAACAACTTCTTTTTCAATGCACACAAAGAACTACAAAGAGACCCCAAAGTTTCTATCGGAGAAAAGATAATAAAAACGTGCATAAACCCTTATGCATAGATTACCCCAATGTCACCTCGGGAATCCACAAGTTGAGTGCCATAACATACATCAAGTGAATAAATATGATACCCAATTATCACCTCAAGTATTCATACCGCAAGACATACATCATGTGTTCTCATATCTGAATATTCAATCCGACAAGACAAAACTTGATAGGGTAAAGATTCAATTCGTCACAACAAGAGTATAGAGGGGAGAAACATCATATGATCCATCTATATTAACAAAGCCCATGATATAGATCATGAGAGAGAGAGAGAGATTATACACATAGCTATTGGTACAAACCCTCAGCCCCGAGGGTGGACTACTCCCTCCTCATCGTTGTGGCCGCCGGGATGATGAAGATGGCCACCGGAGATCATTCCCCCCTCCGGCAGGGTGCCGGAATGGGTCTAGGTTGGTTTTCGATGGCTACAGAGCCTTGCGGCGGTGGAACTTCTGATCTACGTTAACCCCGATGGGTTTCGGAATATTTGGGAATTTATAGTGCAAAGAAGGGGTACGTGAGGCCACCGAGGTGGCACAACCCACCTGGGCGCGCCAGGGGGCCCTGGCGCGCCCTGGTGAGTTGTGCCCCCTCAGGGCATCCCCCAGGTGCAGCTCTGGCCCATCTTGGGTGTTCTGGTCCATCAATAAACTCCAAAAAGTTTTGCGGTGTTTGGACTCCGTTTGGTATTGATATTCTGTGATGTAAAAAACAAGCAAAAAACAGCAACTGGCACTGGGCACTGGGTCAATAGGTTAGTCCCAATAAATTATATAAAGTTGCTATAAAATGATTGTAAAACATCCAAGAATGATAAAATATTGGCATGAATACTTCATAAATTATAGATACGTTGGAGACGTATCAGCATCCCCAAGCTTAATTCCTACTCGTCCTCAAGTAGGTAAATGATAAAAGAAATAATTTATGAAGTGTGAATGCTAGCAAAGTGCATAAGTTTGATCAATGATAATTTAAATCACTTTTCCTAGCATCATAATAGCAATTCTTTCTTATAAAACTTCTCATGTTATAGTGGCAACAAATTCACATGTTAAGGTTCAAACAATGAATTCTCTTGAAACTCAACAACCTATGTTCTCAGTCACAAAGCAATTGCAATTCAACTTATTCAACAGAGTTTAAGTAAGAGCTCCACATACTCAACCATCATATAGTCTTCTATGATTGCTAACACTCACCGCATACACATGAGCAAAACGTTTCAACCGGGCACATAGAAAGATAGGAGCTTATTGTTTTGCCTCCCAACGTATTCACCTCAAGGGTGATGTCAACAATAATAACTCATGCTACCCATATTCAACTGGACATATGTGCCTAGATCTTTCCTCACCACATGATGCTTTCCAAAAGAGAAAAATAAAAAGGAATAGAGAGAAGAACTTTGACTCTTTGCATAAAAGTAAATACATAAAAGTAAAATATAGGCCCTTCGCAGAGGGAAGCAGAGGTTGCCATGCGCTTATTTGTTTGTATGCTCAACCCCTTAGTGCAAAAGAATGTCACTTTCATTGCTTTGCCATCACAAGTTCGTACAACGCTCAATTTTCTCTTACACTAAATGATCTAACACTTTTAGAAGCAATTTTTATTGCCTTATTGCACTGATGACAACTTACTTGAAGGATCTTGCTCAATCCTTAGGTAGGTATGGTGGATTCTTAAAAATAAGATTTGGGTTTAAGGGTGTTTGGATGCACAAGTAGTATCTCTACTTGGTGCGGAATTTTTGGCTAGCAAAGATGGGGGGCAAGCACCACATGTTGAAGAATCTACGAGAATATAACTTCTATGTGAATATGATCAAACATAAATCATTATGTTGTCTTCCTTGTCCAACGTCAGCAATTTTGGCATATAATAATTTGATGGGGGCTCACAATCACAAATGATTTCTAAGATAGTGTATTTGCATGTGAAGGTTCTCTTCCTTATACTAATTATTTGTGAATTGCTTGTATGACCAATATTGTGATTGTCAAGCCTCAAAAGATTTCACTTTCTAAACTCGATGTGAGGCTACCAGTAGGCATGATATGATTTCAACTTCATGACATTCAGTTTATTCAATAATTTACTCATAGGATATAAGTGAAGCACAAGATCAATTCCATAGAAAAGAGCCTCGTCGACAGGATGTAAGTGCCGCTTACTTAGCCTCCTTGGCAAATATTTGTGGACTCTATTTTATTTAAAAACTTTCATATCTAAGTATTTTATTAAAACAGAAAGAAAAATGAAAATAAAATGACATTTCAAAGATAGCACAACTCATGTGAAGAAGCAAAAACTTAGGTTCAGCCGATACTAACCGATAATTGTTGAAGAAAAAAGGTGGGATGCCTACTGGGGCATCCCCAAGCTTAAATGCTTCAGACTTCTTGGAATATTATCTTGGGATGCCTTGGGCATCCCCAAGCTTGAGCTTTTGTGTCTCCTTAATTCCTCTCATATCACAGTTTTCCTAAATCTCAAAAGCTTCATCCATACAGAACTCAACAAGAACTCGTGAGATAAGTTAGGATAAACCAATGCAAAAACCTTATCATACTCTACTGTAGCAAATCACAAAAATTATTATTCAATAGTTCATACTAAATGCCTCTGCATATTTAATACTCCTATCCTCAAATAGAATCATTAAACAAGCAAACATATGCAAACAATGCAAACATAACAGCAATCTGCCAAAACAGTACAGTCTGTAAAGAATGCAAGAGTATCAATACTTATTCAACTCCAAACATTATGAAAATTTACCACACTGTAGAAAATTTATCAGAGCTCATTTTGCAAAAAGTTTCAACATTTTATCACATTCTGACTTTTCTAAGGAATTTTTGCAACAGCGTTAAACTTTCTGTTTTCAAACAGCAACATGTGTACTTGCAAAATAAGCATGACAAAGGCTATCATTGCCTCTTTTATTGAAATAAAAGATACAAAACATCATTATAAATAACATCAAGCAAATCCTAATAAAAGAAAATGACGCTCCAAGAAAAACACATATCATGTGACGAATGAAAACATAGCTCTAAGTGAGGTTACCGATAATGTTGGAGACGAAAGAGGGGATGCCTTCCGGGGCATCCGCAAGCTTAGTTGCTTGGATATTCCTTGAATATTACCTTTGTCTGCCTTTGGTATCCCCAAGCTTAGGTTCTTGTCACTCCTTATTCTCCTCATATCGATATCTCACCCAAAACTTGAAAACTTCAATCACACAAAACATAACAGAACTTCGTGAGATAGGTTAGTATGATAAAGAGCAAACCATTTCACTTTGGTACTGTCAAATACAAGATTAATAATTGTTTCCACACAATGCCTACTGTATCATATTATTTCCACAATTTATATTGAGCAATATAAGCCATAGAAACTAGAAAACAAGCAAACTATGCATTGAAAACAGAATCTGTCAAAAACAGAACAGTCTGTAATGATCTGGATAACTACCATACTTCTGCCACTCCAAAAATTATGAAAAAATTAGGACCTCATGCTCAAATTGTATATTAAACTTGGGATAATTAGATTTATGCCCCTAGTTGTGTCCCACTCGTCTGTTTTACCCCTAATTCCCAAAAGTCACCGGTTCTGTCCAAGTCATTTTGATCCTCTTATGCTTTTGCCCTTTGACCGTTTGACCGTCAGTTTGAAAACTTCATAACTAACTCATACAAAATCAAAAAAATGCAAATAAGATACCAAAATGTTCAGAAAAACATCACCTATATGTCAGTGTCATTTGCATTCATGAAAAAAGTGTTGGAAAGTGCACATCCGAGTTTTAGCTCTTTTGATACCACCATGAATAGTAAACTCTAAAAAAATCAAAAAAATATGGTGGCAAAGAACGACAAGTGTTCTAAGTGCTTGCCAAGTTTCATTAGGGAACGACATTCGTGGAAGTCGTGGCAAAAAAATCTATTTTGGAGTGCTGATTGTTTTTTTTTGCCGCGGCACCCACGAATGGTATTCCCTCATGAAACTTGGCAGGCACTTAAAACATTTGTCATTCTTTTCCACCAAATTATTCTTGAATTTTTTTTGAACTTTTTTACATTTTACTATTCATGGTGGTAGCATAAGAGCTAAAACTCGGATGGGCACTTTCCAACACTTTTTTCATGAATGCAAATGACACTGACATATAGGTGATGTTTTTCTGAACTTTTTGGTATCTTATTTGCATTTTTTTGATTTGGTATGAATTAGTTATGAAGTTTTCAAACTGACGGTCAAACGGTCAAAGGGCAAAAGCATAAGAGGAGCAAAGTGATTTGGACAGAACCGGTGACTTTTGGGAATTAGGGGTAAAACATACGAGTGGGAAACAACTAGGGGCATAAATCTAATGATCCCATTAAACTTATGCAAAAATAATCAACTCAAAAGCACCCTTCTGTTAAAAATGAGACTTATTTTCGTGAGCGCAAAAGTTTCTGTTTTTCAGCAGGGTCAAATCAACTATCACCCAAGATGATTCCAAAGGCTTTACTTGGCACTTTATTGAAACAAAAGCAATAAAACATGATCAATACAGTAGCATAATCATGTGAACACACAAAAACAGTAGGTAAAAGTGTTGGGTTGTCTCCAAACAAGAGCTTTTCTTTAATGCCTTTTAGCTAGGCATGATGAGTTCAATGATGCTCGTAGAAAAGATAAGAATTGAAACATGAAGAGAGCATCATGAAGCATATGACTAGCACATTTAGGTCTAACCCACTTCATATGCATAGGGATTTTGTGAGCAAACAACTTACGGGAACAAGAATCAACTAGCATAGGAAGGCAAAACAAGTGCAACTTCAAAACAATCAACACATAGAGAAGAAACTTGGTATTATTGAGATATGTAAGAGCATAAGTTCCATCCTCATAATAATTTTCAGAGACATCATGAATGGATTCAACAATATAACTATCACATACAACACTCTTTTCATGATGCACAAGCATAGAAGATTTATTATTCTTTATGACATACATGCCATCATAATAATCATCATAGACAATAACTTTATTGTCATAGTCAATTGAAACCTCTTCCAAAATAGTGGATGTATCACTAAATAAAGTCATGACCTCTCCGAATCCACTTTCATCTATATGGTAATAAGATTCAACACCCTCCAAAATAGTGGGATCACTACTACCTATAGTTGACACTCTTCCAAACCCACTTTCATCAATGTAATCATCATAAATAGGAGGCATGCTATCATCATAATAAATTTTCTTATCGAAAGTAGAAGGAATCAAAGGATCATATTCATTAAGCAAAGCATCCCCAAGCTTAGGACAAGCATTGTTTCCAGCAAATAAATCTTCAAACATATCATACTCATCAAAGATAGCATCCCCAAGCTTGTGGTTTTGCATATCATCACAATCATTCATATCAATAGCATGAATGGCACCAATAGTATAGCAAACATTATTATCATATTCTTCCAAGCAAGTGCTAAAAAGATTTTCAAGATCATAAGTGATATCGTTGTCTTGCCAATCATAATCATTACATAATGTAGTAGGTATCACAAAATCATGCTCAATATCATCATCCTCCATTAACATATTTGATTCACATTCATGAGGCGCAATGGTAGGAGCAACATTATTGGGGAGAGATACCTTTTTAACTTTATTGTTTCTTCTTTTCTTCTTCTTCACCACATCATGTGTGGGTTTAATTAATTTTTTCAAGCTTCTTGTTGAAGAGATTGATTGAATAGGAAGCTCCTCCTCGTTACCTGATTCATAATAAACACTAGGAGGGTATTGGGAAACATTTTCCCTTTCACTAGTACTCTCTTCATGTTCCATTTGTTTTCTTGTCTTTAGGTAGTTGGCAATATAAGGATTCTTAATGCAATTTACCGCAGAAAACATATAAATTTCTTCTTGATCAAAATCAAGAAATCTCTCAGGATTTGGAAAACCCTTAATTATATGTTTCATTTCTTCATACCCCAAAATAAGACTAAGCTCTTTATGATGCTCAAGGGAAATCAAGTTATCACAATTTTTGGACACGATTTGATCATGAAACAATTTGCATTCGAGATTTAAATGACCATGTTCATTGCAAAGTTCACAAGGATGGCAAAAAAAATTACATCTTTTAGCACAATCATCTAGCCTCTCTTGCATCTTTTTCATTTCTAAATATATATGCTTCTTACAAAATCTATATTCCCTTTTTGGTGTGCAAATGCATTCGCAATTCACTCCACAAAAGTTGGCATCCTTACAAGAAACATTTTTTTCATGACTTGTGCAATCATCATTAGCATTTTGGATATTCAAAGAATTTATACTAACAACATTGCAATCATGCTCATCATTCAAATATTTTGTGCCAAGCATTTTATTGACTTCTTCTTCTAACAATTGAGCACAATTTTCCGAACCATCATTTTCAAGAAAGATATTATAAAGATGATGAATAATATGATGCAACCTAAATTCCATTTTTTATGTAATTTTCTTTTATGAACCAAACTAGTGACAAAACAAGAAACTAAAAGATTCAATTGCAAGATCTAAAGATATACCTTCAAGCACTCACCTCCCCGGCAACGGCGCCAGAAAAGAGCTTGATGTCTACTACGCAACTTCATTCTTGTAGACACGTGTTGGTCCTCCAAGCGTAGAGTTTTGTCGGACAGTAGCAATTTTCTCTCAAGTGGATGACCTAAGGTTTATCAATCCGTGAGAGGTGTAGGATGAAGATGGTCTCTCTCAAATGACCCTGCAACCAAATACAAGAAATCTCTTGTGTCCCCAACACACCCAATACAATGGCAAGTTGTATAGGTGCACTAGTTCGGCGAAGAGATGATGATAAAAGTGTAATACGGATGGTAGAAATATATTTTTATAATCTGAATAAATAAAAACAGCAAGGTAGCAAATAGTAAACAAGCACAAAAACGGTATTGCAATGCTTAAAAATGAGGGATAGGGTTCGTACTTTCACTAGTGCAATATCTCAACAGTGCTAACATAGTTGGATCATATGATTATCCCTCAAAGTGCAATAAAGAATCACTCCCGAGTTCCTATTAGCGGAGAACAAATGATAGAAATTGTTTGTAGGGTACGAAACCACCTCAAAGCTATTCTTTCCGATCAATCTATCCTAGAGTTCGTACTAAAATAACGCAAGCTATTCTTTCCGATCGATCTAATCAAGAGTTCGTACTAAAATAACACCATATCACACATCAACAAACTCTAATGTCACCTAGATACTCCAATCTCACCGCGAGTATCCATGAGTTAATTCTACAATATGCATCAAACAACTTCATGATCATAATATTCAATCCACACAAAGAACTACAAAGAGACCCCAAAGTTTCTTTCGGCGGAAAGATAATAAAAACGTGCATCAACCCCTATGCATATATTACCCCAATGTCACCTCGGGAATCCGCAAGTTGAGTGCCATAACATACATCAAGTGAATAAATATGATACCCCATTGTCACCTCAAGTATTCATACCGCAAGACATACATCATGTGTTCTCATATCTGAATATTCAATCCGACAAGACAAAACTTCAAAGGGTAAAGATTCAATTCATCACAACAAGAGTATAGAGGGGAGAAACATCATATGATCCATCTATATTAACAAAGCCCATGATATAGATCATGAGAGAGAGAGAGATTAAACACATAGCTACTGGTACAAACCCTCCGCCCCGAGGGTGGACTACTCCCTCCTCATCGTGGTGGCCGTCGGGTTGATCAAGATGGCCACCGGAGATGATTCCACCCTCCGGCAGGGTGCCGGAACGGGTCTTGATTGGTTTTCGGTGGCTACACAGCCTTGCGGCGGTGGAACTTCTGATCTAGGTTAACCCCGAGGGGTTTCAGAATATTTGGGAATTTATAGTGCAAAGAAGGGGTACGTGAGGCCACCGAGGTGGGCGCAGCACACCTGGGCGCGCCAGGGGGCCCTGGCGCGCCCTGGTGGGTTGTGCCCCCCTCGGGGCACCCCCCAGGTGCTGCTCTGGCCCATCTTGGGTGTTCTGGTCCATAAAAAATCTCCAAAATGTTTCGCGGTGTTTGGACTCTGTTTGATATTGATTTCCTGCGATGTAAAAAACAAGCAAAAAACAGCAACTGGCACTGGGCACTGGGTCAATAGGTTAGTCCCAAAAAATTATCTAAAGTTGCTATAAAATGATTGTAAAACATGCAAGAATGATAAAATATTGGCATGAATACTTCATAAATTATAGATACGTTGGAGACGTATCATGTGTGCAATGAGGGGCATACGGTTCAGTTCAATTAACTGTTTGCGATGTTGTGACGCCCGGATAATTAAGCTACAGTAATTCCCTGTTAATGATGACACGTCCCCGCGATTACTGTTGTTAAACTCACGATGATTCAATCCCGTTCGAAATCAAAAGTCAAAAACAAGTCAAACGGTAAGGATTTTCAAATGTTAAAACTAAAATGTTCGGGAGGTGCCAAATAATGCGTAGGTAATTATGGCGAAGAAACCACACTTTTATATAATGCTTTAGTACAAGTGATTTAAACAGTAACAAAAACAATTAAGTAAATACCTTTTTCAATTAATAAAACTCTAAACTAATTTATTTCGGGGTAAAACTTTTATGACAGTGGGTGGTTCTGAAACATTATTTTAGGAGTTGTTATCATATGTTACTAAACTAAAAATAATGTGTATCTAAAATAAAATAGCAAATAAAAATAAGAAAAGAGAAAGACAAAACAAAATAAAAATAGAAAGAAGAGGACACCCCCCGGACAACTGGGCCAACAGGCCCAGCTGGCCACCCACGCGGCCCAGCTGGCCCACCCCCGGCTGCATAACCCCACCCACAGCCTAAC
>NC_057799.1:78680105-78695840 GCF_018294505.1 Triticum aestivum
TGGCCCCCCGATCTGGATAGGGGCTCAACCCCGCCCGCGCCCCTACCGACGTCGTCGTTGCCGCTGTGGATCCCGCGCCCCGCCGCCAAGCTTCGTTGCCGGATCAGCCGCCTCGCGTCCCCGTCCTCCTCCCCACGGCGTTCACCGACCTCGTCGCCCCGCCGTCGCCCAGAACGCCGCCTCGACCATGCCTTCCCACCGGACCCCCACACCGTTGTCCTCCCCTGCGTCGCGCCGTCCCCGTCCCCCACCTCGACACCCGCCGCCGTTGGCCTACGAACCACCGTGAGCCCCGGCCTCCGCCTCTCCTCTTCCCCCACCCCTTGCTCCAAGGCGACCCAACATCACCACCGCGTCACTGGCCCGCTCCGGCACGCCCCGATGCGTGCACACCGTGCCCAAGCCGTGCCCCACACGGCGTCACCTGCACGCCGGCCGCGCCCATGGATGCCTCGCCCCTGGCCTCCCCTGCCTCCCGCTCACCGCTGCTCGCCCGTCGTGCTCCGCCCCTCCGCTGCGGCCGCGTGCCCGATCTGGCCACGGCCAGCGCGCCGCCCTGCTCCCCTCGCCGCCCGCGACCGCGCAGGCCTCGCCGTACCACCGCTGCCCGTCCCCTGCTTCCGGCCCAAGCCCATGGCCTCGCCCTGCCGCTGCTCCCCCTTCCCTGCAGCTGCGACCGCTCGTCGCGGTGGCCGCCGGCGCCCCGCTGCTCCTCCGCCGCCCGGCGCCCACTGTCGGTGCTCGCTCCTGCATCGGCGCCCGTTCGGGTTGGGCACCAGCGCCCCTGCACCCGCACGCCCGTAACCGCACCGCCCGGTGCCCGCTAAGGCCCCATGGGCCTATGACAGCTGGGCCCCGCCCCCATGTGCCAATGACAGGTGCGCCTAGCCCCAGAACGTATAAAAAAGAATAAAAAATAATTAATTAATTAATTAACTTAATTAATCCTGATTAGATTACCCTAATCACTAGTTAACTTAATTAAACCCTGATTAGCCTGATCAGTCAATGACATGCGGACCCCACATGTCAGTTTGACCCAGTCAACGCCCTGTTGACTGCTGACGTCATGCTGACATCATGATGACGTCAGCATACACTATTGTGGATAATGTTGATTTAAAATAGTTAAATAAATTCTAAAAATGATTAAGTCTTTTAAAATTAATATAAAATAACCGTAGCTCGGATGGAAAAACTTTGTACATGAAAGTTGCTCAGAACGACGAAACGAATCCGAATACGCAGCCCATTCGTCCGCCACACATCCCTAGCATAGAAAACTCGCAAATTTACCCCTCCGGTTCATTTGTCCGAAAACGTGAAACACTGGGAATACTTTCCCGGATGTTCCCCCCCTTCACCGGTATCATCTACTACCGCGTTAGGGCACACCTAGCAACGCTCATTGTCATGTCATGCATCGTCATGCATATGTTTGCATTATATTTATTGTTTCTTCCCCCTCTTCTCTCTCTAGACACCGAGACCGACGCCTCTGCTACCCAGTACGACTACGGTGTTGATGACCCCCTCATTCTTGCCAGAGCAAGCAGGCAAGCCCCCCCCCCTTGATCACCAGATATCGCCTATTCCTTCTCTCTACTGCTTGCATTAGAGTAGTGTAGCATGTTACTGCTTTCGGTTAATCCTATTCTGTTGCATAGCCTGTCATTGTTGCTATAATTGTTGATACCTTTACCTGCAATCCTACATGCTTAGTATAGGTTGCAAGTACTTCATCAGTGGCCCTACATTCTTGTCTGTCTGCCATGCTATACTATCGGGCCGTGATCACTCGGGAGGTGATCGCGGGTATATACTTACATACATATTATACATGATACATGTGGTGACTAAAGCCGGGTCGGCTCGTAGAGTACCCGCAAGTGGTTTAGATGAGGGGGCTGAAAGGACAGGTGGCTCCATCCCGGTAGAGGTGGGCCTGGGTTCCCGATGGCCCCCGACTGTTACTTTGTGGTGGAGTGACAGGGCAGGTTGAGACCACCTAGGTGAGAGGTGGGCCTGGCCCTGGTCGGCGTCCGCGGTTACTTCAAAATAACACGCTTAACGAGATCTTGGTATTTGATTTGAGTTGGGTCGTTGACCTTATACGCACTAACCACCATGTGGGACAAGATATGGGCAACCGGCATCGTGGTATCAGCCGAAGATCTTTTTGATGTCAGCGACTGAGCGGCGCGTGCCGCATTGGACTGTAAGCCCGCGCTTGTATTAACGGGGCTAGGCCTGCTTCCGTCCGTGTACGCAACGTGTAGGTGTATAATGGGCGATGGGCCCAGACCCCTGCGCGCATAGGATTTAGACCGGCATGCTGACATCTCTGTTGAGCCTAGGTAGGGTTGCGACGTGTTGTTCTCCCGAGGCTGGACATGACCTAGGAAAGTGTGCCCGGCCAGAGGGATCGAGCGTGTCGGGTAATGTGGTGCACCCCTGCAGGGAAGTTGATCTATTCGAATACCCGTGTCCACTAGAACCGGTAACAGGCGACCCGGAGTTGTACCTTGACCTTATGACAACTAGAACCGGATACTTAATAAAACACACCATTCCAAGTGCCAGATATAACCCGGTGATCGCTCTCACACAGGGCGACGAGGAGAGGATTGCCGGTAGGATTATGCTATGCGATGCTACTTGGTGAACTTACCATCTACTCTCTTCTACATGCTGCAAGATGGAGGCTGCCAGAAGTGTAGTCTTCGACGGGACTAGCTATCCCCCTCTTATTCTGGCATTCTGCAGTTCAGTCCACCGATATTGCCCCTTTACACAGATACCCATGCATATGTAGTGTAGATCCTTGCTTGCGAGTACTTTGGACAAGTACTCACGGTTGCTTTTCTCCCTCTTTTCCCCCTTTCCTTTCCTCTCGGTTGTCGCAACCAGATGCTGGAGCCCAGGAGCCAGACGCCACCGTCGATAACGACTCCTACTACACCGAGGGTGCCTACTACTGCGATCAGGCCGCCGACGACCAGGAGTAGTTTAGGAGGATCCCAGGCAGGAGGCATGCGCCTCTTTCAATCTGTATCCCAGTTTGTGCTAGCCATCTTATGGCAACTTGTTTAACTTATGTCTGTACTCAGATATTGTTGCTTCCGCTGACTCGCCTATGATCGAGCACTTGTATTCGAGCCCTCGAGGCCCCTGGTTTGTAGTATGATGCTTGTATGACTTATTTATGTTTTTAGAGTTGTGTTGTGATATCTTCCCGTGAGTCCCTGATCTTGATCGTACACGTTTGCGTGCATGATTAGTGTACGATTGAATCGGGGGCATCACAGATGTGGCAGAACAAAAGAAACAGGCAGCCAGATGAAGGCGTGTGCGATATATGGCATACAGTTCACTAGGATGAACTGTTTGTGATTAGGCAACACAAAAGAAACGGTCAGCCAGATCAAGGTGTGTGCGATATACGGCATACGGTTCACTCGGATGAACTGTTTTCGATTAGGCAACGCAACAGAAACGGTTCAACCAGATCAAGGTGTGTGCAATGGAGGGCATACAGTTCATTCCGATAAACTGTTTGTGTTGAGCCAAGAGAATAGAAACGTTTCACATAAACAAGATGTGTGTAATACACGGCAAACATCCAATTACATAGGTGGCTAGTACACACATGACATTTCCACACACCAAAGTAAACTATTACGTGCATAATTAACTAGGATAAACGATCATCTGATCATCATCTACTTCTTCTGCTAGCTCGATCTCCTTCTATGCTAAGTTTCCATTAATTGAAGGCATTTTATGAACACGCCACCATTTCCCGCCATTTCCTCACCGGTTTCCCGCCACCCAGCGATATTGCGCATAAACCTAGGCGACGCGCGATGCACAGAGGCAACAAGCGCTGCCTGTAGCACATCCACCTTTTCCAAGCATGCCGACCCACCAAAGCACCGCCTCTGCCATCAACCTCGTCGACGAGGAAAACGTGCAGGCGCCACGGCCCGTCGAGGCCGAGGCGCTCCCCGGCAACGCGATGGACGACGTCGTGATGCGCGTCATCTCCAGGGTTGAGCAGACCCTTGGCGCATGGCGCTTCAGCACCGCGGATCAAGATAGGCATGTCAGCGCCGAGAGGCTGCAGCTCGCCGCAGAACATGATCGATGGCGCGCCACAGAGCAAGCTAGGCGCGTCCGTGCCGATAGGCTGCGGCTCGCCGCATGGAGAGACCGTTGGAGCACCGTAGAGCGAGAGGCGTGGCGCACTGCACAGCAAGAGCGGATCCATCGGCGCTTACCTACTGTCGACAGGGCGTCGGAGCTGGGTACACGTCCCGTCAGTACCCCGATTCCTCGCCAGGAGCGGGCAGAGGCCCTCTACACCATACTTGCACCAGAGGTCGGCCGCGCTGTACTTGCACCGGACGCCCACTGTGCCATTCGCATGGGTCGCGCCATTCGCCTTGTCCGCGGCCCGCTCGATGCCAACGCGCTGGTCGGTAGGCTCGACTGCCTCCTTGGACCAGGTGTCCACCTGGGCGCAGTAGAGGAACATGGTCGTCGCATCCTCGAGCTGGTGATCTCCGATGAAATAGCCAACTTGGAGCTCGAGATCGCACACCAGATGTACCGCGAGCGTGTCGACCGCTTGGACGAACGCCTGCACGAGTTCAGGCAAAGCCAAGAGCTACCGCAGGCAAGGGCTGCTGGTCATGGTCTCATGGACGCGTTTTATTTTGTTCAGTCGTTTTGACGTGGATAGCTATGTATTCACAGCAATCATAGTGTTGCTTTGTTTATTGCTCTATTTCAATGTGTGTACTCGGTTTTCCATTCTTATATGTTCTGTTTCAATGTGTGTGTATATACGCTTTCCATTCTGTATATGTGGATGATAACAGCTAGATTCAAATTAGTATACAAAAACATATAGAAAATGGAATTCATAATATATATATATATTAATTGTTCCTTAGTTCACCATAGAATATATACAATATCATCACATATACGTGATGATACTTAACTACTAGGTACAATGCATAAAATTGAAAATGAACATTACTAAAACTAATAATCACTCCTGGGGGCAGTATTCCGGTAGCCCCTCGCCGGCAGCTCCCTGGTGCGCGACGTCTTCCCAGCGCGGAGGCAGTACTCCACCTCCTCCGCCTCGCAGCGCTTGACGTACCGATCTACCTCTTGCTGGCGGACGAGCTCGAACGATCTTGCCATTTCGTTGGGCGCCCACCGGAGCTCCTCGTCGGCGGCACACTGGAGCTTATCGGCGCACCTCCATGCAGCGATGAGGCGCCTAGCTCCTTTGCCCTTCCTCGCAAAGTACCCGTCTTCGTACACCTCCTCCGCACGACGACGCGCCCGCCCACAAAGCTCCACCGCCTCCTTTTTCCAGGCGGCATCACGGGCTTCATAGGCCGCCTGGTACCTGGCTTCCTCCTCCACCATCTCCTTCTTGAATGCCACTTGCCTGGCTTTCTCAGCCAGCGGCAGCAACTTCCACAGACAAAGATTGTACTGGCCCTAAAACCAATCCAAAGTTGGGGGGTCCGGCGCAACCTCATCCGACGGTGCGTAGGGGTCCTCATCGCTGCTCTTCAAGTGAGCGTCCTCAGGGGACGGCGACTCCTCGTCGGCGCGTGGGTAGACTGGCGGCGCCATGGCAGAGATTTGAGAGAGAGAGACAGACAGAGAGAGAGAGAGAGAGGGCGAGCGAGGGGAGGATGTAGATGAGAATGCAGGAGGGACGACGTGAGCAAGGTAGTATTTATTGGCGGCCGGAATCTAGATCGACGGGAACAGTACACACGCCGGTCGCTGGAATTTACGAGTACTATAGTTTGAATTACACACGATTCCCGCAGCAAAATCCGTGTGTGAACTTAATAGTTGGCGGTGTCCAATACAAAATCGTGTCTAATTAATAACCCCCGCCACTCACCTACCAAACCTCGAGCCGCGAAATAGAGTGCCAATCGTGTGGGGGCCGGTTGTCTTGCTAGATCTTTACATTTTATTTTTTGAACACCAGATATTTACATCGTCTAATGATTTTTTAACTTGCACACAAGAACACAAAAATGATTTTCAAACCGTTATGGTTAGCCGTTGCATGTAGATGAGTTCAAATTTGAATTACGGTCATTAAATGGCTAGAAAATCACTTAAATGTCTTTAAAAGGTCAAATGACCCCTAGAATTTTCCAAATTTTCACATGACAGTTGTAGTAGTGCATGTTAAACGTACAAAAAATTGAAGGCCGTAAGAGGAAGCTATCTCCCGTTCTTCATCAAAGATGCATTGTTCCCTCTCGGAACCACGAGCCTTCTACACTACAAAAAAATACACTTCTGTGATGATACGTGTTTGTCATAGTAGGTCGCGTTTTTTGTCATGCATGTACATCCATGACGATTTTATGACAGAATCAAGATAGTCATACCTGTGCTGTCATAGAAGTGTTCCATGACATTACCAAAATTATCATCACGGAAGTGTCCACTTCCATGATGATAAATCGCGCGTCACAGAAGTGCTTTCGTCAAGGGTGACCGACACGTGGCATCCACCGTAATGGAACGCCGTTAAGTTATCGGGTCGGGTTTTGGATCCGATAACCCGTTAACAGTCCCGACCAATGGGAAATTTCCACGTGTCAAATTCTTATTGGCCGGACGAAACACGTGTTAGCTCGTCAGTGGGTCAGATAGGCACCTATGATATGTCGACACGTGCCACTGGCCCACCACTGGCCCATTTAGCTTACAAAGTCGGCCCGTTTGACTTGGTCAAAAGTTAACGGGCTGGCCCATGAAAAGCCTGTTAACGGTCTCTTCGCAAATAGCCCATTTTACGGCCCGTTAACTCATGGCCCGTTAGTCCCTAAAGGAAATCGGCCCAACAACGTCATGTGGGCCATCGAATATAACACCAACCCATTTCACTTTCAGCCCATGTATGGCCCACGACGTCTTTCGGCCTATATGAGGCCTTCGTATCTTTCGGCCCTTTACAGGCCCACGATGACTCTAGCCCATAATGAACAGTAATTTTCTTTATACCCGTTAACGGCCCGTGATTTACATGGGCCGTTTCCAGCCCGTGTTAGCTTTCGGCCTATTGACGGCCCATGCGTTCTTGGGCTCCTTTTCGGCCCTCGATTACTTCCGGCCCGTTACTGGCCTGTTCCCCTAATGGGCCAAATTCGGCCCATGGCAAGAGTCGGCCCGTTACTGGCATGTTCCCCTAATGGGCCAAATTCGGCCCATGGCAAGAGTCGGCCCGTTACTGGCCTGTTACCCTAATGGGCCAAATTCGGCCCATGGCAAGAGTCGGCCCGTTTCTGGCCTGTTAACCCGTTGCGCCATTTCCAGCCCGTCCTATATTCTGGCCCATTAACGACCCGTTATGCGTGTGACAGAATTAAGCCTTTGCTGTCCTATGGCCTGTTAACGGCCTGTTACCGTGCTGGGCCGATACCAATTACGCCCGATTACGGCCCATGTAGACCCATTTATCCGACGGCCCGAGGCCCACCGATTACAGGCCCATTTATCAATGGCCCGTAGGAGACCCATGGATCCTACGACCCGTATATGGCCCATGGTAGTTGCAGCCACTAGAAAACCAGGGAAAAAGAAGACTAGGAAATAAATAAGGCCGAAACTAACGCTAGGCTATTAAGGCGATTGCACAGATTACATCCACTCGGCATCAAAGATCGCCACCAGTGCAAATATAGGGAACACCCTACACTATACAAAAATGGCTTGTTGTCTTCTTCAGCCGGTGGCTGCACGTTAAGAATAAATTTTGTATCGCACCAAAACAAATTACAACTATATAACAAAAGGAAGGTTGGCATAAAACTTAACAGTCTAGCAGATAAATGCACCACCAGAAGTTCAGAAGCTCAGTTCATTTGACCTGACTGTTACGTTTTCATGTTGTATTGTCCGATGGAGCACCATAACCATCGCCTTCATTTCCCCTAGGATACTGAACAACATAGCAAATGTCTGATAGTCTGGTTTCAAAACCATGCATATCTTGATGACATTGAGCAATGTTTCTCCTTGTTTCACAAAGGGTCTCTGTTAGGGAATGGACTTGTGTCTGGAGCGCAGATACAACATTGCTTTGAGCTTGCATATCTTGATCATGAGGCAGTTTGGACGATATTGCCTTAACAACCAACCCAGTATTACGCAGGAACGTGATTTTGGCACTGTTAGTGGACAGGTACTGACCCACTGCAGCAAGAGCTGACATTGCGGTTATAGTTGCCTCGCCACCTTCAGAAGGTGGCGGTTCCACCATTTTTTCCATAGCTTGCTGAAAAGTTGAGGTTTTACATTAGTAGTACCAGAACAGAAGATATTAAGGAGGCAGCAAAACCAAACAAAATAGCTTTGGTCTATATACAGAACTTATTCTGGTGAACCCATGTAAAATATTAGTTGTATTTTATTGCAAAGTACATAATAAAACCAGGTTCCAAACATATGACCATGTACCATCGCTAATGTATTGTCTATTTCTTCACATTGTATTGAGGGCTACGGATAAAGAGACGAAGTTTATAATACGGTAAGCATAGTATGACATCATTCATATCACAAAACAACTGAGAACAGACAAACAGGCAATTGTAACGTTGTGTGGGCAAGTCCAGCACGGAACTAGATTACGGGTCAAGATCAAAGGAACATCACTCCTCTCTTTTAAACCTTGTAAGGTGCAATGATACGCTAAGCCAATTGTGTATAAAATTGAAAAGAGTAATAGACATTGGCTGCAAACCATGCAGTTCAAGGCACAAGTCAGAGTAAGTAGTAGTTAAAAGGTATGAGGATTACGGACTTACAACAGCGGCTTTGACTGGTGTAGTCATGCCCTTCTTCTTACTGGTGTGACAGTCCTTGAAGATTTCCACAGCATTTGGTTCAGGTACTTTTTGGTCCTTGCGGGCTTTCCTCTGCATTTCGAACAAGTCAATATAGATCTGATAATATGGTATAGCAAAAAGAGTGAAACAGCAGCTAATTACAAGAGCCTCGCAGTGTGCAATATAGCTACGAGATCCTGTCGTCTGTTGGAATTTCACTTTCGTACGGTTGGCCTTGTTCTTTGAACAGTTCACCTACAAGAAGATAGATTTGTGTGGCACATGCGTAAATAGGACTTCAACCTGTGATCTGATCACATATATGTAATGTACCTAATACTTCAGATCAGACCAGTGTTTAACAAGGCCCCTCCAGTCTTCATCCGATATATTTTCCACTGGAGATGTTTGGGAAAGTTCACTATTAGCCTTGCCTTCAAAGTGAGTTTTCCTCAAGTTATACTGATACTGTCGCAGAGCAGACTTGAAAACATGGGTACAAGCTTGTCTGGTTGCATCATCTTGGCTATCCAACTTGAACCTCATCTGTTGAAAATTATGGGAGTCTCATTATCAGCAACCTAGAAAGTATGGGACAGAGCAAGACGATATTACTAGTTTCCATACATAACCATACTTACAGATAAATGGTCGAGGAAGGTGTTGAACTGGGTTTCGTCTTTGTCATTCCTATACTGAATCCATGTTGGGAGGATACGTACATGACACCTAACGGCAACCGCTACCTCTGATACAAACTTGGCTGACTCTGTAGCATCACGTGGCCTTTTTAAACCTGCCTCAAAACGGATCTCCATTCTTCCTCCTCTAGATTTAGTTAACCTATCGAGCATTATCCCTGATGTTTGTTTACTCTTGCGCCTAGGTGCTAGTCCAACAACGAAAATAGGAAGTGTTAGTGTACATCAAACTGTGATACTACATATAAAGAAGCATGCAACTGTAACTTGACTCCAGCAACTACCTTCTTGCTGTTGAAGCTCACAAGGTTCATCTGATATTGCCAGCTCGTCTTGTGTCAAGAGTGCTTGGGAAGTAGTGTCAGGTGGCAAGGGAGCTTGGGAACGTGCTGCTAGCTCAGTTGACGCACGAGTAAGTCGTGCAGCTGGTAGTACTGTGGTAGGCGTTGCAAGAACTAGGGATGTCTCTGCTTGTTTGGTGGCAGCTATTTGTTTCTATTTGGCTTTTTTGCAACTCGTGTAGCATGGGATGCCGTGTTTGTAGAATTTTCCGCTGGACTTTGACCTTCTATTGCACCATCAGTACCAGCAGAATCTGCAGGATTCATCCGCTTCTCATTCCCTGCCATTCTGTGTTTCTTCCTCTTTCCCTATGCCATGTTAAGTCAAGCCGACAAGAAAAACGAATAACAATTTAGTTATTTAGAACAAATTGATGAGTGATGCAGACGAAGTGAACTTTGATGTTAGACAACCACATGATAGGAGGATGTAATATGTATGAAAAACAGGACGGAAGAGATAACCAGAACTATGATATGTAAACTAGAAGACATTTCACCAAATTAGAAGCAATGCAATGGAAGGTAGACACCATATGAAAGATGCTACAAATATCGCTCTGCCAAGTTAACAGTGTCTCATCATAAATGGCGTTTAAACAAATGTGAAGCAGTACAAGAAATAAATCATATGCAAGATGCAAACAACATCACACTACCATGTTAGAGGTCTCTCGTCATTAGTGCCATTGCATATTCACAGCATTGCATATTCACAGCTTATGATGTGTAAACTAAGGAGAAGGCATTTCAACAAATTAGAAGCAATGAAAGCTAGACACCATATGAAAGATGCAACAAATATCACTCTACCAAGTTAAAACTGTCTCGTCGTAAGTGCCATTTCAACAAATTAGTAGTACAAGCTAGAAAAGAATGTGAGATGTAACCTATATCACACTCCGAAGTCAAACGTGTCTTATGATAAGTGATTGTTGCAGGTTACACAACAGTAGTAATTTGATGTAAGAACATGGTGTGATAGACATATATTGTATGTTCTAGAAACAGGAACACGTGTCTTATTCAAGTATAATGTGTAAAGTAAGCATATGGAATTAAACATAATTAGAAGCAATACAAGCTAGACATCACACATAACATGCACCCCATATAACAGTGCCAAGTTAGAGGGAGCACCGGTGATGCTGCACTAGGGGAGACATGCTCATCATAAACACAGCTTTGTTGAGTGTCTATGCATGTGTTGTGTTGGAAATCATCTTGGGGGTGTGGAGGAGTAGAAACTATAGTGGCCCTTCGTTCGGAAGGAGCACCTTTATCCGCTGCCTTGCTAACTTCCTTCCGCTTTATTGATTTTGAATTGTCAAGTAAAACCGACAAGAAAAAGCAATAAAATTCTCTCTTCAGAACTCATTCATGCATGATACTGACAATCACTACTTTGATGTAAGGCAAACACATGATACCAGGATGGAATACGTATGAAAAACAGGACGGCATGGCATGTTCACAACTGTTTGTGTAAACTAAGCAGAAACCATTCCAGCAAATAAGAAGCAATGCAAGCTAGACACCACATGAAAGATGCAACCAATATGACTCTGCCAAGTTAAAAGCGTCCCATCATAAATGGAATTTCAACAAATTAGAAGCAGCGCATGCTATAAATCATATGAAAGATGCAACTAATATCGCACTGCATATACTAGAGATGTCTCGTCATGTTGATTGATGCGGGATACGAAAAAACAATAGTTTTATGTAAGGACATGCTTAATAGACAGATGTACTATGTACTAAATACAGGAAGGCATGTCACATTAACAGGTATAATGTATAAGCTAAGCAGACTAGCACATGCAGTTTAACCAGATTGGAAGAATTACAATCTAGACACCATATGCAACATGCAACCACATATCACGCTGCCAAGTTAGAGCAAGCACCTGCGATGCTAGTGTAGGGGAAATGCTTTAATCAACTACAGAGCTACGTTCCCTATCTTCATCTAGCATTTCTGTTTCTTGAGAATCATGTCGGGAGGCTGACGCTGCATTCTTTAAATGAGGAGTAGTCCCCTTGCCTGCCTACCTCGTCATAAGTGATTGATGAGGGATACACAAGAACATTAGTTTGATGTAAGAACATGGTTAATACACAGATGTACTAGTATGTACCAAAAACAGAAAGGCATGTCATATTCAAAGGTATAATGTGTAAGCTAAGCAGATGCAATTTAACCAAATTGGAAGCAATACAAGCTAGACATCCGGCTGGAGTGGTGAGCATGATCATCTAGGACCCGAGAGCCTAGTGGGAGGCGGGCTGCTTCACCACCATCGCAGCTTTTTAGTTGGCTTCCAGGTGATGCCTATCTTTGCTGGGCTTGTCACTGGCTCGGCCAGTGCCCTGACTAGCTATGTGTCTTCTGGTGCTCACGGGATGGTGGTTCATGTAAAAAAAATATCTTTCCTTATCTTACCGACTTCGGCCTTTCGAATACAAGCTAGACACCATATGGAACATGCAACCACATATGACACCGTGAAGTTAAAGCAAGCACCTGGGATGGTTGTTCATTGCGAGCGAGGTCATCAACTCTAGAGCTACGTTTACCGTCTCCATCTGCTGACACTGCACCCTTTATAGCGCTGTAACGTCTCTTGCCTAACCGCACACGAAGCTGGAGCGACTTCTCTCTTATCTTTTTGGCTTCTCTCATGGCAGCAGAGTCTAAAATACCCTTGCATAAAAACACAATAGTGAGAGTAAGGGTGAAGTGTGTGCAGAACTAGTGCACTGTAAAAGTAGCAGATAGCAGGTGGCTGAAAAATAAATGACAGGAGACATATGATAGCTCTACAACATTGCATGGCAAACAAAATTAGATTCTACTCTGTATGATTTTGTAATATATGAGCACAGGAAATGCAGGTACTCCTCCAGCACACCACCACATGTGGTCATATCTAAGATAACAGTCCATTGAAAATAAATAGGTCAATCGATTTTTTTTAATGAACCGTCCGATCTATAAGGAACGGGCAGATGGCCTTCGTCTACCTCCCGCCAGTCACTGTTGACGATCTTTCTCGAACCGCCAGCGACCACCGGCCCAGACCCCTGCCTCCGTCGCCCCGCCCTCCCATCGACCTCACACCACGGCCGTGCTTGGCAGCGCCCCCAGGCCATCCCTTTAATCCCGGCCGACCTCCAGATCGGGCGCCAGTAGCTCTAGGCCGCACACGCCCCTAAGATAAACACCAAGGCGTTGCTTCCCCGGCGTAATAGGCGTACTAGCGCCTCTTACGCCGGGGAATGCTTCCGTTAATTGGGAATCAACTGGCCAGAAATTGAAATTCAGGGGGGCGACGGACCTCTAGCTAAGGTGAAATAGTATATGAGGAGAAACCTTGTGCATCGCGAGTTACTAGGAACATCTAGTATCAAGAAGAAGCGGTCAACTAGTGTCTTCTGTGGGATGAATATCGTGCAAGCAGAGACGTAAGATTTGCATGAATAAGGGAAGAGGAGTACCTTTTTCGGTTGCCGGTGTGGTCACCTCCACATGTCGCGCCGATCTTCTTCTTTTTACCGGGGAAACTGATGTTCTGGAGGGTGCAGGCTTGGACGAACCCATGGCCAAATTGTTGACTGTGTTGCCGTGGCATTATGTCGGCGGGGGGGAAGCAGATCCGAGGCGGCGAAGGACGGCGTAGCAGGAACAGCTCCGGTGCGGTGGAGGGTGGCGAAGTTGGAGCGGCAGCGGTGAGGCGCAGGACGGCGTGGTTGAACTGGCTCGGGTACGGACGGCTCGGCCTCGGCTTCAACTACTAGTCGTGGAGGGCGTTGCGGGTGAGGTTGCGGTGGACGACGACGTCGGGGTATCGGCTCCGGCGTGATGGAGGAGGGCGGCGGTTGATGGGTGGGATGGGGTGGCGTACGGAGGATGCCGGGGTTTCGCGGCTGGTGGAGAGGTAGTTTTGGCGCCCACGGAGTATGAATGGGGAATCGGACGGGTGGGGGGAACCATGTTTCGGTCTGGGACGCGCTTGTTTTTGGCTTTTTTGAAAAGAAGATGGGACGCGCTTGTTTGAA
This sequence comes from Triticum aestivum, assembly GCF_018294505.1. Taxonomy (NCBI): domain Eukaryota; kingdom Viridiplantae; phylum Streptophyta; class Magnoliopsida; order Poales; family Poaceae; genus Triticum; species Triticum aestivum. Next base: position 78,694,098 of record NC_057799.1, read on the forward strand.
ATTTGGGGAAAGTACAAACTTTGCCCCCCTCTTAAATTTCGGAACTACTGCGGGTCGGGGGTAGGATGGTAATCCCAGGTGTCCCAAATAGTGGGCGGGAGCGATTTCGGCCGCGCGCATGTGTGCTTAGGCGGCCATTGTGTATGAATGTTTTTCGGATGCGGTTGCGTGGCGTCTAGATGAAGCTACAAACCTACCCCGGTTTAGACCTTTGGATGTCAGGCCGGTAGGTTTCACGGGTCGGAGTTATTAGAAAAGTAATTTCCTTGTACTACCAAACATTGGTCTCACGCGGTTTCAGGCGAGTAGAGGCTCTTTTGGCGCTTCGTTCGAAATTTTGAAACACAAGCATTCACGTTTAGAGTACTCTTGAACTATGAGGATTGACCTAAATAGACAATGTTATATTTGACCTTGTATGTTTGAAAACCTCATTAAATTATCCGCTTCTTTTTGAAATTTTGACACTTGAAAATCCTATAACTATGATTATTTTGGAATGGAGGAGCTAAATTTGAATCTATTTTGTACACGACTACATATGCTATTATGTACAAAATCAGAGCAAAGATTGGTGCCCCATAATTTAGGTATGGTTTACAAATGGCATGATATCAAATTCAAATAATTGAATGGACTTCATGTTGAATTCGATTTTTTTAAACCACCTTAAGTTGAATTCAAATGTATGCTAGTTCATAGGTAGCTATTTATAATGTCCATTGTGTAACTTTCGTATGTATAATGTGCTTTACACACAAAACATGAACTATACTCACGTTTATATTCGATTGCTAAAGCGATGCATTGTCTGGAGTTCAAAATACTAACTATGTGGATCAATTGTGTCGAATAATAACATAGACATGCTCAAATTCGATAGAATCTAGATGTCTGATGGATCAATGACCGCTCCTTACGCGAATTGCAAATATCATGATCCCATCCTAATATTTGGATACAATTTATATCTTTAATCAATGTGTAGAGCAGTCTTTTACGTGTAGTTTCACTCTCCATCGGTGGTCTCTCACACATGCTCACACACTCTCTCCCGAGGTGTCTTTCTCGCACACATGCTCTAGATATAACCCTCCCTCCCTCTCGTAACCATTTACAACTGTTTTCACTAACCTTTATCACAAGCACTCTTCCTCTCGCAAACATACACACGCACAATCCTCATCGACCCTTTCTATATACATGGACCTGCCTACGTGTCTCATGTACGCACATTATCTTGACGCCTGTCTCTCACGCATTGTCTCACACCTCTCTTCCTAATCAACGAGTATGATTCTAGCAGAGCCTTCTGTAGGATGCCCCTTAAAGTTAGGTTGGATGAATAGTAATATCAGAGATAAAGGGGTTACCTTAGTATGAGAACCTAGGGTTACAAATCCTAGCCGGCTTTGTCAGTGGACATAGAGTCCTTCACAATTCTGCTATCTTTGTCTGGTACGACTAGTCATCCATGGGGCTTCCTAAATGCTTCACGGGCCGACCAATGTGGCGCAGGTCGGAACCGAACGAAGGGCCTCACCTCGACCCACCGGACCTCACGCGGTGACACACCCTCTACCCCCACGTCTCATTATCTTCTCACACCCACACATACCAACACAAACACCACACACAGAGAAAATTTCTCCTGGTGCCTCTATTCCCTCCCCCTTGCATATACACACTCAAGGGAATGGAATCTCTTGTCGTGACGTCATATTCATCTCTCTCTCTCTAGAC
>NC_057799.1:78696015-78700310 GCF_018294505.1 Triticum aestivum
CGTAATACACACACATACCACTCTAGGCCCCGCCAAATGCATCAACTACACATTCACACATGTTACATCACGTACCCCATTGATCTAAAAATCCCTCTCTTCACGTTTATTTCGCATACAACATTCCTTTTGAATAAAGTGTGGCCAAAAAATTATTTTAGAGTTTCTACATATATACAACATTACAAATTTATATGGAGGAGTACGAACGCTAATTTGCATTGCATGGTGCCCACAATGATATTTATTCCGCACTGTGAATTTGTATATTTTTATACTATATACAAAGTTAGTCATAATAAAGAGAAACGAAGAGCATCTCTCTCTCCATCGCATACCCCCCTGTACGCCCCTTTCACGTATGCACACAAAACTATCTCCAGGTCCTCTAAAAGTAAGCCCCTAGAAAATTCACGCATATTTCATCTTTCTCTCGCGATATATGCAATGACGATCATTGTATTTGAAGCGAAAGCACGATATATACATTGGACTTCAGAATCCACTCATTATGGTCACCATTTATGTTTAGTGGTTATTATACAGTCACGGGCTCACCGTACAACTCTGTATTTGCTCATGACATGACTAGTTGACCAGTTAAACGCTCCACGTGGCACCTCTAGTGTTGCATCACATTATCTCACTACCATCGTGCCCACCTGTCGACTTGTATCTACTCTACATCTACACTCTTATAAAATACATAAAATACACTCTTATAAAAAATAGAGTTGGTGATGATGGTGTGCCTGCCATCCTGCAATATAGGCCGTCCCATTTATATCTGACAGATAGGAAAGAAACTATGGCAATTTTGCAAAAAGGTACCCACACACCTCTCCACATTTGCAAATAAGGCCTTCCCTCGTTCATCCTTTTCTCTCACAAGATAAACAAGTCATACAAATGCATCTTGATGTTACATGCAACGCACGGGCATCTTGCTAGTAAGAATGAAAACAAACGACAAAAAAATATTTGGACGGTGGTTCGAAGTCATGACGGCGGGCACAACGGACAAGGTGGCCTTGTATTGGTATGCTGAGCCGTCTGTTTTAACACACAGGAGCTGGTGTGGTGATTATACACACACACACGCATGCACACGAACTGCATCCATGCAACACTCACACAAACACATGCACCCACGCACGCACGCAACACTCACACGTACACACGCAGCCACACACGCACGCAACACTCACACGCACGCACACACGCATGCATGCATGCACACACCAGTACACCACACGACCAACACACACTCTCACGCTCAAGTGCTCAACCTACACGTGCATGCGCACACATCAGACCCTGACAGACACACACACAACCAGGTGATTCCCGCGCATGGGTTGGAGCCTTGTCGCGCCTACGTAAATTTGTGTTTATCTGACCTTTTGCCTATGTGAACTGACAGGTGGGACCCACAAGGAACATGGTCAATTTAACTAGTCAACAGAGTGCAATCCAATGCTGAACTGTGAGCAAGTGACCGTATAATCACCGCAAAACATATATAGTGACCGTAATCAGCTTATTCTGAAGTTCGGTGACCGTATTACGCTTTTCTCTCTGTAGGCCCTCCAAAACTACATCTCTACACGTTCTCCCATGTTACATCTAACAACTATGGAATACAGCACTACTACTACACTCTAACACAATAAATCATATGTGTTTTTAGTTTTACTAGATATCATATTGTTACTTATAATTATTCAGTTTGCATACATTAAAATTTCCTTTGAAATGTATGGCCAGTATCATCTACCGCGCGGGAAAAATCTCGCCCTTTCCTGTTTAATCGGGTTTGTATCGATGGATCGTGCGAAACAGCAAAACTATAGTACTATGCAGTACTACAAGTGACAGTTCACTGGGCCATCGTCTAGTCTACTCCTCCGTCGTAAGAGTGGAGCGCTCGCTTTCATAAATCTTCTAGTCCCTTTCGCCGACATGTGGGACATCAAGCTACCGGGTCCACGTGCCATACCGGAATACAGTGCAGAGCAGCCGGGGTGAAGCACCCCAGTCATGGCGTCGCCGTAGTAATGAGCAATGAGGTGTCAAATCACAAGCTGCACCTTTCCCGTAGTTAAGTTGGAGGGACGAAGCAACCATCATTTCACTCGTTGCTGAATCAGCTTCTCCCTCATCTTCTTCAACTTAACCACGTGTTGCTTCTGCCGTTGTTCTACCTCATGTGGGACGCGGATCGGCTTGGTAAAGCACTGACACATGGGACAACATGTTAGCAAACCGCCAGGACAACGTCCTCCAAAAATACGAAGCCTAATCCTAGACTTACAAAGGGCTACGTAGCTGCTACGTATACTTTCCATCTAATCTATATATGCCCCCCTGATTTTCAGGTGGGTGGGCCTAATCCTCTCCTTTAATCCAATCAAATAGTCCCACATCACATCAGTTCGTAACTTTACGTAAACCATTACGTGGATGTAGCATTGCTCAAATAAGAAACCTCCCCTGCCATCCGCGAGGCAAAATCACCTCCTTTTTACTAATCTTGATTCTATAATTTTTTAGATCAATATAATTGAGATTTGTATAGATAGCACACAGGAGCAAAACCAAGTGGTACGGTTAAGGGCATCCACAATGTGTAGCCAAATGTGAAAATAGCTTTTGGCATTGTGGGAACCATTGTGGACAGTGTTGCCAAAGCCAAAAAGATGGAACCGAAGCTCCCTGATTGATTGATTGAAGGAATAGAAAAATGCAACGTCTTTCCTCTTTCTCCCATGCTTGGACGCATGTAGTACAGTATAGAGCACAGAGTCTACTCCCCTGTCCCTTCTATCACAAATCACAAAGCAGTGAGGCGTCAAATCACAAAAGCACGGACGAAGCAACCATCATTTCACTCTTCGCTGACTCCGATTCTCCATCGTCTTCTTCGAGAAACCATCTCACCTCACTAGTACTCCTAGTAGTACTAGTAAAGGACTTCCTGGATGCAAATAAGGAGGTTGTCTCGGCTTGCAGGCGGCACTTCCGAACGACTTACCGTGGTCTCCCTCAATGGTGTTCTCCGTCGAACGCACTTCGCCAAACCACCAAAAAAAGATATCGTCGACATCACCGCAATGGGGAGGGAAGTCAAATATACTTACTACCTCCATTTTTTTGTACACAAGGCAAGTATATCAAAATTACAATTTGCAAAGGGCCACTAACACTAATCGAGGCAAAATTGATGGGGTTAGCAACCAAGGACATTAATATCCCCTGCATGCAAGCGGAAGTGAGAAGGTTGGTTTGCATGGCGCTGCATTAATCAAGCGATGAGGAGTGAGATGGTTAGCTCTTTGGTCTTTGGAGAAAAAATACGCATTAATTGACACGTGAAACGAGGATTTGTATCAATTAAATCCCGCGAAGGAAAACCCCACCTTTCTTTTTTAACACTAGTACTCCTAGTATGTACGTACTTATCCTGTTTGGGTCTAGGCCTTGCATTGCCAGACTTCGCCACACATTTTTGCCAAGCTTGCCTAAAGTTTTCAAAATGAGAAGGAGGTACACTTGCGCACGGCTGTCGCGGTTGCACCGCACCCTCACACGGTCGCTCCTGCACGCCGCGGTCGCACCGCACCCTCACACAGTCGCTCCTGCACGCCGCAAACCCAACCAAGGGAATGCACCCTCACTGACATGTGCTATCGCATGTGAACAAACCAAACTCAGCCATCCTATTGCTGACACATAATTTTCGTTCATAGAGTATATTTATCCAACCGCATGTTGGGGAGTATCCGTACGGCCCATGCGGTGGTCTGTTGGGGAAGAAGAAGAGGTGAGGAAGAAGGAAAGAAGGGTTAGGAGACGTAGGATATTCATCCAACCGACTGAAATGGTAGACTGACCCAAGTCAGGCGACTTGCATAACAAATATATGTTTTTACACAGCAAAAGATCCATAAAAACAACAACATAAAGAAAAACTATCACTGCTCGCGGAAAGAGACGGCCTCGTCGTCTTTGTCTGCCGGCGCGAACCAGCCGTCGCTGCCGACGTGTGTCTCTGCACCGTGGTTGTCTTCAAGCGGAGCGTGCAGGCGCTCTGCACGGACGAGAGCACAGCCCGGTTCAAGTCGAGGACGTCCGATTCTGCCTGCAGGAGGGCCTCGATGGCAGCAGCATCCGCGCGCTCCGCGTCGAGTCGAGCCTCCGCCGCCCGGTTCAAGTCCAGGACGTCCGGTTCCGCCTGCAGGAGGGCGTCGATGAGAGCGGCATCCGCGCGCTCTGCGTCGAGTCGAGCCTCTGCC
>NC_057799.1:78700724-78704880 GCF_018294505.1 Triticum aestivum
CAGGAGGGCCTCGATGGCAGCGGCATCCGCGCGCTCCGCCTCAAGTTGAGCCTCCGCCGCCCGGTTCACATCCACGACATCCGGTTCCGCCTGCAGGAGAGCCTCGATGGCAGCGGCATGCGCGCGCTCCGCGTCGAGTTGAGCCTCTGCCTCCCGGTCCTCCTTTAGTATCGCCATGTTGAACCGCTGGTCCGCCTGCACCATGGGGGACTCGGACGCCGGCACGAAGTCGACGTCCATCGTCTCATACCCATCGGGGGCCTTCTGCGCCGCGACCTCCGCCATGAACATTGGATCGGCTTCCTCCTCCTCGCAGCTTGGCTCCAGAGATCTCGGGGATTGGCCCGCCGCAAAGCGAGCTTGGGAACGAAGGTCTGTGGCGCCGACCGCCGCCGCGATTTCTGCGCGGTGCTCCGGCGTCAGCATCTTGTAGTAAGTGATCTTGCGGCACACCATGGCTTTCCGGCGAACTAGGGGACACTTGATGCGGGCTAGGGGATCGAAAGGTGGGGGAATGGGCTGGAGATTTGGTGTGGTTCTAGGGCAGTGGCTGGCGTAGGCCGAGCAGTTCTGGTGTGAATAGTGGTTCCGGTGACGACCGGTCAATTGGTTTTGACTATACATCGCTCTTGTCGCGTTCGCGTTGCAGCCCGGCACGTTGGACCCTCCACGTTGCTCACTGAATGGAACGCGCTTCCTCTTGCGTTTTTGCTCGCTTGTGGGACCGCAGTTGAGAGCAAACCGACGTCCCTCCCCCTCCCCCGCCCGCGCCATTTATTATACCACCACTCCCACCGTTTTATGCGGAGTAAATAAAAACAGAGGGAGTATACTACGGATGAGGATCCCCTGACGTGGCCGAACCTATTGAGTAACTGACATGTGGGGCCTAGCAAGCATGGGGTCCGCCAGTAAGTGACCGAAAGGGAGGGTAAGGCAGGGATACCTACGTCAGAGGATCCACTTCCACTATACTACTTTGACCCAATGTTAGAGTAATAATATATGACATGCAACTTGCAGAAATGTTAGAGTAATAATATATGACATGCAACTTACACAAAGCATGCAGGGTCTAATGCGTTTTTCGAGGCTAACTTTGACCAAATGTTAGAGTAATAATATATGACATGCAACTTACACAAAGCATACGGTCAAATTCGTATGTGAAAGGAGTTTCCAATGATATAATTTTCACATTATACATCTCATGTACTATTGATCTTGTCAATAGTCAAATTGGAAACCATCTCGAGTACAAATCTAGGAGTACGTACGAATCTAACAATATTGATTGGGCGTTGTTGAATGTTGATACCTTTTTGATCAAAGTAGAGATATTTTGACTACACATAAAACTTATATGTAAACTAGAAAGGATAGGGGGAGTATATTGTACGTTCAAAAATGAAACGAACATTGAATACCCTTTATATATGATTTGCGGATGCTATGATCACCGGTTCAAAATTTTGAATCCGCCTTAGGTATCATGTGCCCCCACTCGTTCCCTCTCGATTTCATCTCGGGGTCCGGAGATCTATTGAAAGAGGACTAGGGTGGGTACATGCGAATGATACTCGACGGAATGTTCAAATGAGGCATGCGGGAGGATGGACTCGACTGGAGGGCGACATGATCGATGGAGAAGAGGGTTGGAGAGGAATGAGAAATAAGCAAACGCCACATGATTATACTTGAACGGCTCAAATAAACAATAAGTTGTCTCGCTTGGCCTACATAGTGAAAGGCCTAATGCGCAACGTGGAGCACTGACGCTCGAATATGGCCGGGAAAACAGGGAAACCGACATCTGGGGCACACCCGTCGGGACGACGTAGCGCAGACTAGTCCAATGGAGGAGCTGGCCCACAACCTCCTCGCCACCGACAACCGTTCATGTGGGTCGTTGGGGCCAACAATGGGGCGCAGCTCCAGCACTGCCTCTGGACACGGCGACCGCGGTGAGAGACACGCTCATATCGTCGCTAGACACGGTCAGTTTCAGTGTGCCGAGGGTGGCGTTAGTGCTGTGGCACGACCAACGGTATGTTTGGTTTGTGCCCAAGGTTGCCCCATCAAAGCATTGGGTAGCCAAAATTTTGGTTGAGGTATTGGTTGCCCATGATTTGGCCGACGTTGGCAAGAAAAATGAACTAGAGTTGGCTAGAGTTCATTGGCATGCCAAAGAAATGGCAACCATCCAAACAAAGACCAATCTTTGGGTCATGACCAAAATTATGGTTGAGGTATTGGTTGCCCATGATTTGGCCGACATTGGCAAGAAAAATGAACTAGAGTTGGCTAGAGTTCATTGGCAAGCCAAAAAAATGGCAACCATCCAAACAAAGACCAACCTTTGGGTCATTACCAAAATTTTGGTAAGGTGCACTTTGGCCACAATCCAAACACACCCCAACACCCGGCTCGTCGAGGATGCACGGGGCGCCGCGACGCGTCCGCGGAGTGGTGTAGCGTGGCCAACTGCATCCTCTAGACCTGAGACCATGCCGGGTCGTCTTGATTTTTCAATGACATGCGGGGATCGCATGTGAGCAAAGGGCATCTCCAACGTTGCCACGACCGCAGCTGACTACCCTGGCACACCAAAACCCTCGTCCCTCGCGCCGTTGTGCGGTGCATTCTCAGCCGGCGCCAGCTGCCCGCATTCATGCCGTCCATTCATATGTCGTCGTTAAGAGGCTCGGTGCCCGAGGAACCAACTCCGGGAACTTAATGACGCACCCGGACGCTTGGCCTCACCGGAATGCGCTACTTAAAGCGGCAACGCCCAGCTAACCTCCACACCATAGCGCATCGTCCTCCTACCTGGCACCACATCCGCCATGACCGCAAGTGAGAATGCTCTGCGAGAGAGCTTGTCTTCGGGGATGAAGCTCGAGGTCGCCGCCCTCGCTCAAGTCGCCTCTCGTGACACAATAGCGGTGTAGCCGGACGCGGACGCGACCGCACAAGCGGTGGCCACGCTGGCGGCCGACGACGGGAGCACCGCCAGCCACGCATCCTACTTGCCGTCGTCCAATGTCCGGCACCGCCAAGGTCGGGGAATCCTCCGAGGATGAGTAGGGCATGGGAGGCGGCAGGGCATGGTGTGCCAACTGGCCGGTCCGTATCCTGTGTTCTACTCTTCCTCGCCGGAGACCGCACCTTCACTTCACTGGTCTTGAACCCCGCCCCCGTACATAGAGATCGTAGATGGAGGACATCGGTCGCCGCCGTAGAATAGGTTTAGGGTCGGGTTTCTTTTATTTTTCTGTCCTATAAAAGTTCAAAATGTAATGAAAATCTGCCGTGTTTGCATTAATCTCGACCGGTGTATATGAACTTTCACAATAATATACATATTGTAGGAGTACTAGCAAGATGCCCGTGCGTTGCACGGAAGATCAAGATATTGTGGGAGAAAAGGATGAACGAGGGAAAGCCTTATCTGCAAATGTGGAGAGGAGTGCGGGTAAATTGTCATAGTTTCCTTCCTATCCGTTAGATATAGATCGGACGGCCTATATTGCAGGATGACAGGCACACCATCATCACCAACTCTGCTTTTTATTGAACCGAGACAAATCTAACATGCGATGTAAAATAAACACATAGGGTCTATACATACACAAATTATCTTAGGCACTCCAATAGTACGTCCACTACACATTCACGCATTTCACATCTTTCTACATCTACGGGAACCTACGAAAGGGTTAACGTAACTTGCCTCTCTCTCTCCTCCCCTGATTTTCATGGTGGTGGGCCCCTCCCTCCCCCAATCTACAATCAACAGCTCACACATTTCACATTAGGTTAATTACGTAACTGGGATTACGTAGGTGTAGCACTACTCGTCCTAAAAACCCAACTAAGCCAACCTCCCAGCATATCGCGTGGGAAAAGACCCGGCCGCGCCGTTTTAGTCGGGATTACCGGATTACTAGTAGTAGTATCGATGGATCGTGCGAAGCAACAATTTTTTTTTGAGGGGCGAAGCACCTAGTCGGGATTACCGGATTACACTCCCAGCACTCCTGTCGCGGTCGCATTGCACCCCACACACGTTCGGTCCTGCACACGGCTCACGCAAACGGAACGCGCTTCGGCTTGCCTCTTCACTGACATGTGGGACTGCACTTGTAGAAACCGA
>NC_057799.1:78705211-78714558 GCF_018294505.1 Triticum aestivum
CCCCTCCACTCCATTCGCTCCGCCAAAGCCGCCCTCCCCGCCGCACCGATACATCGGCGCCGCGGTTCGGCGATCCTCTCGCTCCCACAGTACCTCTCGTAGACTGCCGTCCTCTAGCCGCGCCGCCACCTCTGGCTACGTTCTTGTGGAGGCGCACGGCGGTCAGCGCCGCCACCGCTGGCGACGTTTGTGTGGAGACACACGACGGTCAGCTTCTCCCACGGTACGCGCATTCTAGACTGAGGCCCCGTTCATGTCGGTGTAGCGCAATGTTAGCTGATAGACGCTGTTAATCTCACTGTTTGCCGAAGTAGTTTACTGTCAATATGCTCTGCTTAAGAAGCTTCCTTGCCCTGTTCTGCACTCATTCTGCTTAGCTGAGATGGCATGCCAAGGCTGATTACCTGCTAAAATATCCTGCCATATATTTATTGTGACGTAGATTGCCATGGTCTAGTAGCCAATCTGTTAGGTGAAATAGCTCTACACCGTTTTATACTCGATCTTTGTTGCTGCGATGGCCTTCGATAGTTCGATGCTTGTGTGCTCGGCCTCATTGACTGCTGAAATAGCTTGCCATAATTTGGCACTCAAATCCGTTTGCTGAATTAGCTTTACATATATTTCGTTACTTAGATCTGCTCGTCCAAATATCTTGCCATAGCTTTAGACATCGACCTAGGTATTTTTTCTGGACTTCATAAAAAAGCATATATGTTTTTCCTGTAATATCTAGTAGAAGAACTAATTTGGATGTCTAACAGATAGACAGGACTTGGATAACTTCTGCTCGAAGATTCTCCGCTGCATATGTCGAGGGGGTTGAAAACTTCATGAACTTTATCAGAGCTGAGTACGGTGGTCCGAAATCAGATGTGCTCTGCCCGTGTAGCAGTTGTATGAATTCAGTTACAAGACCCTAGTCAACTCTGCAAAATCATCTACACTTGTATGGGATGTCGGTCACATATACTAGGTGGGTTCATCATGGTGAAGCGGTGAACGTCAATGTTATTGACTACGTGGAAGCAGCAGATTACCATCTTGATCTGCCTGATGCTCAGGTGGAAGAGGAGGAGGAGGTGGTGGTGGCGGAGCCAGTGAGTTTGACCAACATTGAAACAATGCTACGAAATGCTCGTGCATTCCGTGAACTTTCACCTACAGAAGAAAAACGGTGGGCCCGCATGTTGGAACAATGCAACGTTGCTGTCACCCCAGGAAATAAGCTGTCAGTATTCTCAGCTATGGTCACCTTTCTTCAGGTGAAGACATCTGAGCGGATGACCAACAAATCATTCGATGCGATGTTGGCTGCTTTTCCCAGATGCGTCTGAGCTGCCACACACCTACAGTAAAATGAAGAATTTCCCTCGTGCAGTTGGAATTGGATATGATATGATCCATGTTATTAAGAATAATTGTGTTCTGTTCCGGAAGGATTATGCCAACTTAAGTGAATGCCCGAAATGCAAATCATCGAGATGGAAAGATGGCGATGCTGTGAAGAGGATTCCTCATAATGTTCTGAGACATTTTCCAATTATACCAAGATTGCAGAGGTTGTTTCATGATGCTGAAACAAGAGAGGATGTACTGTGGCATTCTAGGAACCAGGAGTACAGAGATCAGAATGTAATGAGCCATCCATCTCATGGTAGTGAGTGGAAAAGCTTCAATGATAAACACAAAGAGTTTGCTGCTGACCCGAGACACATTAGACTTGGCTTAGCTTCAGATGGATTTAACCCATTTGGCCACTAGAGCGCCACATATAGCATGTGGCCAGTGCTTATTATCCCTTACAACATGCCTCCAAATGTCTGCACCAAAGAATCAAACTACCTGATGGCCTTGCTCATCCCAGGTCCAAAAAGTCCTGGAAAGGATTTTGATTTGTTCATGGAGCCTCTTGTGGAGGAACTTCAACAGCTATGGAAGGGTGTTCTCACTCGAGACCTATATAGCAGCCCACCAGCTGATTTCTTTCTGCGTGCTGTTATAATTTGGTGCATCCATGATTATCCGGCTTTGGGCACTATGTGAGGGCGAACGACACATGGTTACAATGCATGTGTTCGCTGTGACAGGAATCTGCTGTCATACGCAATACTTAGCAAGATCTGTTACATTGGACACCGTCGTTTCCTTGCCAAGGACAAGCCGCATCCTAGAAAATACCGAAGACATGTGTTCAATGCAAAGCATGAAAACCGTGATGCGCCAAAGAGGCTCACCGCCGATGAGTTGCAAGTGGAATTAGAGAAGGTCAGGCATATTACACCAGGAAACCATCCTGGTAATGGTAGCGGGAAAAGGAAACGTGCCAGGGTAGAAGAGAGATTAGTGTTTACCCGCAGGTCCACTTTGTGGGACTTGGAGTATTGGAAAGATTTGGATCTGCAGCATAATCTTGATGTGATGCACATCGAGAAAAATATATGTGACAGCATTATCGGCACACTTCTTAATATTGAAGGCAAGACGAAAGATACCTTAAAATTTAGGATTGATTTGACACACCTGGGTATCAGAAAGGATTTGCAGGTGCAAGATGAAGGTAAACCACAGGATATGACACCAGTTGTGTACGTCTTGGACAAGGTAAAAAGAAAAGAATTCTGCGAGGTCCTGTCATGTGTGAGATTCCCACATGGATTTGCGTCCAACCCGGAAAGGAGAGTCAGTGCAGATGGAAACAAGGTACAAGGGTTGAAAACTCATGACTGCCACGTCCTACTTCAAAGGGTTTTACATGTTATCCTTAGAGGATTGGGCCGCTCTGACTTATACAGAGCAGTTGCAGAGTTGGGACAATTCTTCAGGGAACTCTGCAGTAGGAATATCAGGATAGATGCTTTGGAGCGTCTTAGAGACAAGGTACCAACTATCCTATGCGACCTTGAGAAGATATATCCTCCAGCCTTCTTTGATGTGATGGTGCATTTGGCTGTTCATCTACCAGATGAGGCACTACTTAGAGGTCCAGTACAGTATGGCTAGATGTACCCTATTGAAAGGCGGCTAGGCACTTTCAAGGGCTATGTTAGGAACAGAGCTAGACCCGAGGGTTCCATTGCAGAGGCCTACATTGCTACAGAAGCGTTGACATTCTGCTCAAAATACATTGAAACAGCTGATCAGCTTAGCAAAGAGGTGGGTGAAGACAATCCCGGGCTCAATGTTTTCGATTATTCTGTTCGAGTTACAGGGAAGAGTCGACAAGAGGACAAACCTAAAGATTTGGACAAAATGGTTTGGTATGTGTTGAATAACTGTCCTGAGATACTTTCTTATATCAAGTAAGTGCAGTACTGCAGCTTATACATCGTAATCTACTAAACTTGCAGCACATTCTTATATATTTAGATGTTTGACGCGATCACTATGTTGTGCAGCATCTACAAAGAGGAGTTACTGCCACAAAATCCAAGAAACATTGACAAACTGGTTATGGCAGGATTTGCGAAATGGTTCAAGAACCATGTAAGCTTTTGAAGTGCACTGTCAGTTTTTTTAATATGTTGAGTACATAAGATGATCAGCTTGTCTATTTTCTAACCATAGGTTAAGAAGATGCGGGAGGATGGCAGGCAGTTGATGATGCCCTTTACTCACTAGCAATGGGTCCTGATACTCGGGTAAGACATTATGAATCTTGCGTTGTTGGAGATGTGCGCTACAACACCCTTGCACGAGACGAAGGCAGGAAGACACAAAACAGTGCCATCATGAGCACGGATACGTATGACAAAGAGACAACTGAAATGTATGCTAACATAACAGACATTGTTCAGTTGCAGTATATCTCCAGTTTCGAGGATCATTGGTGTGTGGTTCTGTTGTGCTGTCGTTGGTATAACCTGTTTTCCAGGATCGCAAAACCCGGAGCTGATGATTATTTCAAATCCATCAATGTCAAGGCGGCGTACCAGACCAACGAGCCTTTTATTTTGGCAAATCAAGCAACACAGATATTTTTCTTGGAAGACACATTTGCACGTAGCGATGACTGGAGAGTATTGCAAAGGTTTGAGCAGAGGAATTCTTTTAATGAAGTTGCACAACAAGATGATGCTTACACTGCTCCTGATGTACAAGATAACACAGATGTTCCTAATATCTTTGAGAACCACCACGTCAATGACGCCGGCAAAAAGATTGCCTGTCGTGCTGTGGACATACAAGAGTTGATCAAGAAGAAGCCACCGTTCGAGGACGTTGAGGACAAAGAAGAAGATGACACCGTGGGGAATTACGATTCAGACTGATACACATGGCGAAGATGTTGACGCTGCTGCTGCGGATGATGATTAGATTGCTTTGGTCGTATTTGCCTGCCAGAAGACGTTTTTTTATCTACTATGTGAAATTGTGTTTGCTATGATAACTGAAACCTGATGAACATGTTGTTTAGTATTTTGCTGTGAGAACATCACTTGTTATGTATGCTGATTTGTGTTTGGTGATTGTATGACAACTAAAACATGATGACATTGCTGTTTAGTTGTACTCATATTTGGCTGTGGAACTTGAATTTGATGACATAGTTTGCTGTTGGTCTGCAATTTGCTCGACGTCTTCGAATGAGAACAAAGCTGACCCGACAGGGCCTCTGCTATTTATTTATTTATATGAGCAAAAGGGGATACCCCCTGATTTCCGTTAATAGAAATCATTAGATGTTCACAACACTACGCCCAGCCTGCTACACAGGTTTCATTCATTACTAGTTTCAGCAAAGTGCTCATGTCGTAGCCACTGAATAGATCACGAGTGCTACATACACTGCAAATAAAGAGACAATCATCCTACAGAGCACATCGATTTGGCCCATTATCTTCACAAGCTCTTTCATCTCCTCATTGCTGTCAAGGCTATTCAGCAGCTGTTGCTTGGCCATGATCAGAGGAACTGCATCTTTAACCTTCTTCTCTGTATCTTCCTCTTCTGCCGTCCCTTTAGTTACTTGTCCAACACCCCAACCTGCTGGTATTGGGATTCCTCGGCTAACCAAATAATCAGCGTAGTTGCATTCCCCCACATCAGCAACTTCCCAGAAATACAAATCACACGAATCTTCCCTTTTCTGCACGAATCAAATTGGAAGATCATCAACCAAACTATTAAAAAAATCAGCAACTGAAAGCAGCAGAACAACACTTAAACATATTATTACCCCATGATTCGGGCATTTGTAGAAGACTCGGCCAGGGTTGCGGATTGTGGTTGAGACGCGACGGATGACTCTGCGTGATTTGCAGCAGTGGCACCCCACCAACGGCAGCGGGTTACGATGAGCAATCGGCTGCGGTGCACGTGCTGGCGGGGGTGTGAGGAGACCCACAGGCAATGGTACGGGTGGCGACTTGGCGCATATCTGGTTGTTGCCTGCTGAAGAGATGGTGGACGAGCAGCCAGCGGACATGGTTGCTGCGGCCAGAGCTTCTAATGCTAGGCAGAGTAAGTAGAGAAGAGGAGAAGCGAACGTTGGATATGTCAGTTTCATTACTTGCAGAGTAGCATAGCACCATATATAGTCATAGTCTAGGTTTGGATTCGAACCAGCTACAGGAGGGACCTCCTTGTTTTGCGAAAAAAATTATTTCTCCACCTGACAGCTGGGACCCACCGGCTGTATCTTCGCACGGAAGGAAGTGCCTCCTTGTTTTGCGAAAAAAATTATTCATCCCGTTGACAGCTGGGACCCGTCAGATTTGGTGACTGACTTGTGGGCCTACTAAGCGGACATGTACGCACGGCTTTGTCAACATAATCAACAAATGATTCTAGCAGCTAGACCGTTGGATGTTAATCCAACAGCCGTGCTCCTTCTTCAACCTCTATTCTTGCTCCTGTCTCCCGTCGGCGGCACCGCGGCTGTGCTGCCGCGCACCCGAACCAGTGAAGTTTGCCACTCCTCTCCATCTGCGACTCCACTGCCCCGTCTTCCCCATCTCCGGGTCGTTCCAGTCTGGGTGCGCTCGGCATGGTGTGGTCAACATGGTCAACAACCGAGAGTCATCGGAAGATGACTGTACGTGAGAGGCTGACAGTGGGGACGCACCACGCCCATGGACGCATGCATGCAACGGAACGCGACGAGGTCAACATGGTCAAGGAACGACTTCCATCGAAAGTATATTGTATGTGGAGAGTCTCAGCTGGGTCCACGGTCGCAGGAAGTAAGTGCCTCCTTATTACGCGGAAAATAATGATTCCTCCAACTAACAGCAGGGACCCACTGGACGGGCCACCGTATTTTGTGAAAAAAAACATTTGCCCCCTGACTGCTGGGACCCACCTGACGGGCTACCGTATTTCGCAAAAAAAACGTTCCCCCCACTGTCAGCACAGACCCACCGGAAGTGCCTCCTTATTACGCACAAAAAAATGAATACTCCCCCGGCTAGCTGGGACCCACCTTGGTGGGAGGCTGACTTGTGGGCCTACTAAGTTGACGGGGACGAAGGGCTGTGTCAACTTAGTCAATATGAACGATTCTAGCTCCAGTTACCGTACAATGTCCATCCAACGGCCGTAGTGCTTGTTCAACCTCTGGTCTTCTTGCTCCTGCCGCCCAAAGCAGCGCCGGTCGTGCCGCATGCTCCTGCCTCCCGTGGCCGGCTGTGCTGCCGCGGAAGCCTCACCGCCCCCTACTATTCCCATAGCTGGCCAGGCCCTGCGGCGACGGCAGCCTCACACCGCAGCCGAACCAGTGAACCCTCATACTCCTCTCCGCGCGGGCTTCCACTGCCGCGTCTTCCCCAGCTCCGCGTTGTCCCCTTCCTAGGCCTCGTCGTCGTCCACCGCCGTGGTGATCTCCGCGCGGCGTGGTCAACGTGGTCAAGTAACGACTTCCATCGGAAGAGTACTGTACGTGGAGAGGCTGACAGTTGGGTCCACGGCCACATCCTAGTTTTTTTGTGATTTGCCAAGTAAGTCGCTTTGTCAGGCCTGTTGGGCTGCAAATCTTTCAAGACGACGACAGCTTTCATTCGGCTGGCCGAGAAAATGGCCCATCAGTAATGAGAAATGGGCTGTACATTTTTAAAACACATCGAACCGGCAATTAGTTTCAAATATCTTTTTTTCATTTTGAGATTTTAAATTACATTAATTTTTATGCGTGGAGAATTTGTTGGATTTTATATTAATATACATTTATTTTTAAAATCAGTTTGAATGTGAGTCAAAATTTTGGGATAAAAACAGTTCGGACCGCACCGAAATATGCAAAATTTCGTATAATTTTTTAACCGTGGCCACAATATGGGTTGTAATGCTAACAAAAAGAATATGGGCTCCATAAAAAACCTTAATAATTAGCAAATGGGCTATAAATTATTAGAAATAATGGCAGATGGGATGTATGCTATTTTCCACAGATTTGAGGCTTTCCTAAAAAAAGGTTGACGCACAAGCAGTGACTGTTGGATGGCCATCCAACGGCCGTCGTGCGTCTTCAATCTCTGCTCTTCCTGCTCCAGCCGCTCAAACAAGCGCCGGCGGGACTGTCTGCTCCCTCCTCCCCGCGGCCGGCTCTGCTGCCACGCCGGCCTCACCGCCCCACCATACTCCCATCACTGGCCTAGCCATCCCTCTACTCACCCACACCTGCTGTTATTCTCCGGCGACGGCAGACGAACCAGTAAACCCTCGTACAGTCGTACTCCCCACCGCGTGGGAAACAACTGCCGAGTCTTCCCTGCCTCCGTGTCGTTCCCTTCCTAGGCCTCGCCGTCGTCCACCGCCCTGGTGCTCTCGGCGCGGCCTGGTCAACGTGGTCAACGACCGACATGCATCTGAAGTGCACTGTACGTGGAGAGGCCGACAGCTGGGTCCACGGCCGCACGCAAGGAAATGCCTCCTTATTACGCGCAAAATAATGATTCCTCCACCTGACATCAGGGACCCACCGAAAGGGCCTCTGTATTTCGCGAAAAAAAATGTTACCGCCGCTGACAGCTCGGACCCACCAGCTATATCTTCGCACGCAAGGAAGTGCCTCCTTATTACGCACAAAAAAATGAATACTCCCCCTGTTAGCTGGGACCCAGTATAGTGGCAGGCTGACTTGTGGGCCTACTAAGTTGACGGGGACGGAGGGCTTTGTCAACTTAGTCAATATGCACGATTCTAGCTCCAGTGACCGTATGATGTCCATCCAACGGCCGTAGTGCTTCTTCAACCTCTGGTCTTCTTGCTCCAGCCCCCCAAACCAGCGCCGGTCGTGCCTCGAGCTCCTGCCTCCCGTGGCCGGCTGCGATGCGGCGAAGGCCTCACCGCCCCTACTACTCCCACCCCTGGCCAGGCCATCCCTCTACTCACCCACACCCCCTGTTATTCTGCGGCGACGGCAGCCTCACACCGCTGCGAACCAGTGAACCCTCGTACTCCTCTACGCGTGGGCATCCACTGCCGCGTCTTCCCCGGCTCCGCGTCGTCCCCTTCCTAGGCCTCGCCGTCATCCACCGCCCTGGTTCTCTTGGCGCGGCGTGGTCAACATGGTCAAGGAACGGCTTCCATCGGACGTGGACTGTACGTGGAGAGGCTGACAGCTGGGTCCACGGCCGCAGCGAGGAAGTGCCTCCTTATTACGTGCAAAATAATTATTCCTCCACCTGACAGCGGGGACCCATCGGACGGGCCACCGTATTTCACAAAAAAACATTGGCCCCTGACTGCTGGGACCCACCAGCTACATCTTCGCACACAAGGAAGTGCGTCCAGGCAAAAAAAAAAGATTCGCCCCCCTGACTGCTGGGACCCACCAGCTACATCTTCGCAGGCAAGGAAGTGCCTAACAGTCGGGACACACCTGGTCGAAGCGTACGTAGCATTGTCATTCTGGTCGCGAACGTGTACGTACATATATACTGGTGGATGTAGAGGCACGCACGTGTCGTAGTAGAGGCGCGCACGTAGCATGTACACGTACGTACAACGGCCAGGGTGCAAGAAATAAAATACGACCACGTATGCGTACATACGGGCGGTGTCTCGAACGCCTACTCGTGCATACGTACGGCCAGGGCTCGTGTACATGGCTGGGTCGAAACGGAGAAACAGTGTCGTCGTCATGTTCATGGGGAGGCAACGGAATGCGTCGTGTTCATGGGGAGGCAACGGAATGCGTCGTGTTCATGGGGAGGGGTGTGGCGTACCGCAAAACGGAGGAAACGGACCTCCTACGGTCGAAACGGGGGTCCTGTTGATCGGGAGGAGTGTGGCCTACCGCAAAACGGAGGAAACGGACCTCCTGCGGCCGAAACGGGGGTCCTGTTGATCCGGAGGGGTGTGGCATACCGCAAAAGGGAGGAAACGGACCTCCTACGGTCGAAACG